>NW_024081863.1:135000-152500 GCF_003009895.1 Hyaena hyaena | reverse complement strand
CAGCTGTATTCTGTAGAATTCTGTGGAAAGCTTGGATCAATCCTATTGTTTTCCACTTTGACGCGGGGTGTACTCACATTAGGTTTTTTAAGGACTAGATTTGGTTTTACAGTACTAAACTGTATTTCTTTGGTGGGCATGGAAGAGGTTCCAGCACCTCGGTTTACCTAGTTCTGGATGGTTTTAACAGCTAGGGAATTGTATGGGTGAAGGTAAATGGTTAGTAGAGCAGCCATGTGCATGGGTCCGAAATGAAGTATGTGTATGAGTATTTGATGATTGGTAAGTTGCATGGCTGAGGTGCATTGATCAGCTCATGACCTCTCGTTGCTAAGATTGGTTGAATTGTGACTTTTACTTATTCTGTAGAGTTGTAAACAGCTGTTATGCATCCAGTGGTTTTTGTTTTGTTTTTGTTTTCTGTTTGTTCCTTAGGAGTAGTTTTCACCCACCACTTTATTTCAGGAGTGATTCCTATTGAATGGGTCTGCACATCATTCGTTACCCTTTTTTATCTTTATAATGAATGAAATGCAATGACAAATAACAAGTATGTGTTTTACAGACTTTAAGCACATACCTTAAGTCCCTTGGAACATGGGTAATTAAGTTCTCTTTTAGATCATTTGTTCATGTGGGTCATGTGACTGTGTCTTCAAAATGATAAAGGAATCAGTCAGTGTGATAGAAAATTTGATATTTAGAATGAGTAAGGGAAAACACACAAGCCTGGTAGTCCAGCTTTTACATTTCTCTTGATTGTGTTGGCATTGTGTATACATCATTTGGGTAGATTTTTTTGACCTGTTAATTTTTTATCACTATGCAGGATATGCCGTAACCATAAGCATTTCCCTCGGCATCAACGTTAAGCTGATTTCCAGTGATATTTAAACGTGTGACTATAAAATATTTCTACTGGCATTTCCTTACTAGTTAGCAGCTGTTACAACAGCCTCCAAACATCCATTCAGTAAAGAGAGATTTGTTTGGTAATATAGATTAATAGGGGAGTGATCACAAGGCCCGGAGAAGAAGTTTTAGGTGAATACAGGTACGTTGGTTCCTAATTGGAAATTGTATAAACAGACAGATTTTCAATAAGAATGTTAACCTTCAGATGAATTCCATAAAGTATATGGAGTGTGGCTTAACATGTTTAATTTCAGACATCACCAACAGTAATCAGACAGGGATTTCAGAAAACAATTTATTCCATTTCAATGGAATTTCCATTTTGCTAGCTGTAATCTCAAATATGTAAATGGTAGCCAAAGCTGGATATGATGCTTCAGTTAAGAATTTTTTTTTTTTTTGCCCGTTGTTTCTTCTAGCATCTTCTTGCCAAATCTTCTGGAGCGCTTGTAATTTCCTCTGTACAGAGCCCAACAGGCTCATCAGCAGCAGAAGGTAAACATAATAGATGTGAGGAATTTCTGGAGATTTATGAGGTTTAGTTTTTTTGAAATGTACACTGTCTGGCTATGCTGGTGCACGGCCACATGTGGACTCTATGAATTGAAAATGTTATAAATGGGGCATCACTTACCCCTTGTTAAGAATAAGGTTTAGGAACAAAAGATGTTCTCTGTGAGAGTATTTAAAGATTACTGGCTTCTGAATGATAGCAATGCAATGGAGATGAAAAGAAACAATGAGTACTTTAAACCTTAAATTTTTAATCTTGGAATTTTATATGGGTTCATTTTCCCTTGGTTTAAATATATTAAATTTTTATCTTTCTCTGCCTTCTGAAACTTCTCTGCTTCTCATTTATAAGACTGGGTAAAAAAAAAAAAGACAAAACTGGATATCTGTACAAAACATCCCAACAATATCAGACAACTTCTGATGAAGACTATTGACATTGCTGACATTTGGCATGATGCACTGCCAGAAAGGAAATTAAAAAGTACAAGCCATTATCCTAAAGACCATCTGTTTATGAAAATAGTTAATTTCACATCACTTTGTTGAGCACAAAAATGATCCCTGGTGAAGGACAGAGTATGCCTCTCTCATAATCATGATAGTTTCGTTGCTTGTTGAAATGATCCTTTAACTTTTGCAGAGACTTTATTGATATTAATTAATCAGCTTTAATGCTACAGACATCTCAAGGTCTCAAGAGTGCAGGTGATCTTCTGTGTCAGGCATTTCTCTACCTCTTTTCTTTTATGTGGATCTTGCTAGGAGAGTCTAGCACAGCATTAGAAGTACACAGAAAGGCCTCTCGTGCCTGCCTTTGTTTACCAGTAGGGTTGCCTGATGGAAGGGCTTATAATCATGGATACAATTTTGTCACGGCCTCACAGAATGGCATCGTTTTCAAGGACTTACATAAATGATAGCATGGATCTTATGGAGATAATTATGACTATGAACATCAGTTTAAACTGAATCACCTTCCACAGAATGTGGAAAGGGGAGAAAGGTAGTCTTTTATCACAGTCAGGTTTTAATAAAAGCTCACCTGCCTTTGGAGATGAGCAGGAAGTGAGGTGTTGTTGCACGATGCATTTAAAATCAGAAGTGTTTTACATGGTCGCTTCATGATTTTGTTTCTCATGAATGATGGTGCTGCTTACTTTAGCTTAATTGCTAAAATTGAAATGCCTACCATTTGAATATAAGCTTTAGAAGAATAACAGATTCTTCTCTTTCTCTTCCTTCCTCTCTTTCTTTCTCTCTCTCTTTCCTTCCTCTCTCCCTCCCTCCCTCCTTCCGCCCTCCCTCCCTTCCTTCTTCCTTCCTTCCTCCTTCTCTCTCTCTTTCTTTCTTCTTTCCATATTGATTTTGTTCTATCTCTCCCCATTCACCGTGAGGCTAGACTAAGACTGAGGAAAAGTAAATGTTTTATTTTGCTGTGTTCTTGTGTAATGTGTATAAAATATGTGTGTACCTTAAAAGCATTATGGTATCTTTGAGAATAATAGTAAGGTAACATACTTCAAAAAGTGTGTGAAATAGCCCTCATTGGAAAATAACATTTAATTATTAATGAAACCAAGATATTGCCTTGAAATGAAGATGGGCTTTTGTTTAGTTTTGTGATATTTTAAAACAAAGTAAATAATGACTTTTTCTTTCCCTCTAACCCAGTTCACATAGGGCTTGCTACCCTCTGCATGCTCAATACAAATAAATATGTTAAAGATCTTAAACAAATTAAGCTATTTGCCATTTCCCATTTTTGTAAGCTTTATGTGTGTCTCTCATCTGTGGTTATTTTGGAGGCAGGACTACTGCCTAGCAATTTCCTCTTGTCTGTGAAAATAATTTATAGAAGGTGAAGTAGTACAATGGTGTTAATCCAGCTTTTTAAAATAACCAGTCTCCTCTGCATACAATATTTATGTTATTGTCTATGCAGGGGTTTCTTTTTCTAGAACTGTTCTTTATCTACCAAATTTCTTTTTTGACAAATGATATTGGATTACCAAGTCACAGCTGTGTGCGCCAGTTGACACATTGCTGTAGGACTGATAATTCATAAAAACCCAGCACTGTTTGGGGGTTACATTTTTTTTTAGATATGAGAAAATAAGGCTGCCTGCTAGATTTTATTTTTCATTTCTGTTATCTAACTTTTACCAAGTTTAGACTAGTTATTGACTCAGTAAATGTAAAAAAAAATGTTGATATGCTGTCAATATTAATGTAGATGTCAGACCGACACTGGTCCCTAATGTATGTAAGAGCAAGTATTTTTTACCTTGATACAGAAAGGCAGTCATGTGTGAGATTTAATATACATCCTAATCTGTCTTGTCATTGCTCTAGCCATGGGTGATGTGCTAATGTGTGGTCCACCATTTTCTTTTTCTCTTCACACAATGGAATAGATACCCATGAATGACAGTCAAGCTCCACTCTGTAATTATTTTGAGGACAGTTAGAAACTCTGCAGGGTTACCTTTAGACTTAAAGTCTTTGACTTATTTAAATATCCAAGAAACATGTAATTAACAAAGACAAGCATCTTTTGAAGGTCCATTCTTAACCTTACTGAGAATTATTCTTCGAAAAATAAAAAGGGCTTTCTTAAGACATTTTTGCTATGTTTAAATTCAATAAAATACTGAATTGGCTTGAGTTTATACTTTACCCTAAGACTATCGGCATCTTAACAGAATATGCCAATACATTTTCTAATTAGGGTATCTTATATTCTTTTACTTAATCAGAGTTGCTGTTTGTTAAAATGACAAAATTCAACAAAATCAGATATGAAATACATCATTTACAATTAATATCAATTAGATCTCTTCATTTCTGATAAAAGCCAATACTGAAATATAGTACTGCTTTTTTATTCTATGAAATATTTTATGAAATTTTAATATCCTAAAAAGAGAGTCCAAACAAACATAAATTTTTAATCATCAGGATCAAAAATAACTTTATTCACATAAGGTTATAATATAAAGCTCTTTTTCTCCAGAGGAATATTCTGTAACACAGAAAATTATGTTTATGAGACTGTACCATAATGAGTCAAATTAATTTTATTTATGTGGGCATCAACAAAATTGAAAAGCTGTATATTATTGAAAATAGTTTTATGATATTCTAGATATTCTGAACATACTCTTTAAATGTCTACAGACACTGAACTTAGCACTGTGTATCTTCACTCTATAATGGAAATTAAAAGCACTGGTAAAAATTTGGCTATAGATAGTTGCCAACAAATATTACCTTAGAAATAATCTCATTGGGAAAGGAAAAAAATCCCCCTATTTTTAGCGTAAATGTTATAAATTTGCCTTCCTACTTAAGTTTCCTACAAGTGGCTCTTCTTTTCTGAGAGTAGTAATATAAAGGCTAAATTGTTACCTTATGTTTTCATTGGATAGGTTTTTGACCACTGACAGTTATAATTTACAAAAATTACAATGATTATGGACATTAACATACTTGACGGGGGCTATTATTTTTATTTGAAATACAAAGACTTTCAGTGGATACTGGACATTAAGACCTTGCCTAGAGAAGCCAAGTGAGGTGGAGGACTGAGGCAATTGTTCAAAGAATTTAGACTAAGGTGACATGTTTTTCTCAATGATATAGATAGTTCAGAAGCAAGTGGTTGTTTAGCTTGAATGTCCTCTTATTTCTTTGGATATGTCCTTTGTTGCTAAACTAGTTCTCTATTACCAGTATGTCAATTCAGACTCGACCCTCCGTCTGAATTGGTTTACTGAGACTAATTAATACCAAAAAGCAAATATTTATTTGTCTTTGATTTCCTCAACTCCTTTAACTGTTTAGCCACACTATGTTATAGGGACTCTTACTACCACCATTATATAGACAAGGAAACTGAGGCTTGGAGAAGTCAAGTCTATGGATAATTATGCACAGCTCCATTCTTCCAGTAATATAGCTGGGGGTGGAAAAACATTCCAGTTCCAGAATCCATGCTGTGGCCTGTACCTTGGAAAATAATACCTCATAGGGAAAAAAAAAGAAAACAGACATTTTGAGACAGAACTAAAAAAAAAAATAGAAACTAGTTCCACGATAATCCCCCACTATTTGCAATCAATAACTAAATTCTGCTTGGTATTCTCTTCTTCCTTTTCTTCTGCCAACTATCATTCTCATCTGGGAAAACTACTAGCCACATTTGGGATAGTTTCATATAGATACCTGATGTGAAGTCAGACACTGGGGACTATGAATTTTACTTTTTGAGCATTTTGGATAAAGAGATAATGTGTGCTTGTGACATGTTATTTGGTGGGATTTTATTGAGGATATTACCTTTGATAAGACACAGACAACTCTAGGTAATGTGATATAGTACGTAGGAGACAAATTAATTGTGTTAAACTTTGAGCATATTGATACTTTAATAGGGATACCTTTTAGAACCCATGACATATTCAAGGCTTTGTTCTAATGTCTCCTGATAACCATGCCCTAAAAAATAATATTCTTTCATTCCCAAGCTAAGTTTTTATGCAATATGTAATAATCATATTATTGTTACAAAAGTGAAAATCTGAGAGGAAAAAAATCTGAATAATTGAGTTCCTATAGGTGATATTTTGAGGACGGATTGCTTATTTAAATTTGAAAATCAGAAATGCTATGGCAAGACCATATCATTGTTCACAATACTTTTGAGAGTGGGAGCTTCAGGGCTGTTTGTTCACCATGATGAAAAAAAGTCAAAGCATGAGATTTATTGGCAGCAACCAGTCAAAGCATGATCACTGTCATTTTCTGCGAAGATAAATGACCAACATATTTATTTACTATAGGTGGGTAGTCAAAACCTGTTAGCTCAGGATTATGCGATCTCTTTTCTGATAAATAGCATGATCATTATGTATAGATACACACTGTATATCCTATGTTTTAACTCTTTTGTATCGTTTTTGATTCAGCCACAGTTTCATAATTTCTTCTTGCTTTCACTACTGGGTGAGGCCCCAACAAAAATGTCTTTGTATTCAAGGAGTTTATAGTTTAAAGAGAAAGTAAGTGTTATAAGGTGAGTAAAAGCAGGGCTAAGAGAGCTCAGTGAGGGAGCAGATACATAAATCCAAAATAAGGTGGAAGACATACAGGATGAAAGAGGCTTGAAATATCGGTAGCATTTCAGCAGGAGAAGAAGAAAGTGGTTGGGTAATGATACTCCAGATGAAATAAAACATGGTAAGCAAAGGCTCCAAGCTTGAAGTGGTGTAGTTTGGTTGAGGCAAAAGGTAAATGATTAAAAAGCAGGACTGGAAAATATAACTGAAGGCAGGTACCAGGCTTAGAAAAAGGTCATTAATGATTACTACTAGTAATGAGGATATTGATGATAGCTGACTTTACTACACTGTCTGTATATCCAAGCTCTATTTTAACTACTTTAGCCATATAAGCTCAGTTATCTCTCACAGTAATGATAAGCTAGTGGTACCATTGTATTCCCTAGTTTACAAACGAGACCACTGAAAGTACTTTGAGCTAAATAACTTGCCCAAATTTACACAAGTCATACCTATCAAAGACCATGGTGGTATAGCAGTTTAGAATCTTATTATTAAGGGAAAATGTTGGGTTGGATGGTAACATAATCTTCCCTAGTTAGGAAGCCTTGTTTCTTCCTTGCTTTTTTCCCAACATGAACTGCATGCTCACACTCTTCTCATATTTTTCACTTATGTTGTCCATATTTCCAGAAGCACCTTTCTTCTTTCTTTAACAATGCTTTGAATCTTTTAATAGCCTAGCATTCATTCCCCCTTTCCTCACAACTGCAATCTGTATTGATACAGATCCCTCGCCAATGACCTTCTGTAGTACTTGCTGTTCCATACAGCTTAGCACATTGAATTTCATTCATGATTGATTCGTCTGTTCTAGTCTTGTGTCTTGGCCCTCAGTCTAGATCCCAATATCTTTGAATATATCTCCTGCTTCTAACATATCTTCCATGGAGTCCAATTTATAGTAGGGGTCTGGTGGATTAACACTAATGGTTGCTGGGTTACTTCTGGCTAGGTAAACCTTGGACACTGAAATTCCATTTTGGGTAAAAGAAGACATGGCAGGTGACTTATTGAAAATTGAATTTCTCCAAAATCAATGTAGCTCAAAGTCACTTATCAGATTTATATAATATCAAATTAAATAATCTCATTTTGTTACCAAGAGCCACGTTTTGGCTCTTTGTATACAAAGGAAAAAATGAAATATTCACCATGAGGCTCTGGGGTTTGGACCATACTCAGTAAATTGTTTAACTTGATCCTTATTACTGTGTTGCTCATTTTTTGATAGAACTGATCAAGTTGATTATTTTTAGCATACTGTCAACATTAACCTGTCAACACTGATTAAATTAGACACTCCAGTAAAATAATTCATGAAGGCATGGAGGAAGGCACTTGTTGGGATGAGCACTGCGTGTTATATGTAAAACAACTTGACAATAAACTACTTAAGGAAAAAATATAATTCATGAAAACATTTATTTCACACCAGTGTGTTATTTTGTATTCTGGAAACTTGATGATCAAAGTACTTATTTATCATTATTGGGATAGACAATGAAATCAGCTGGCTCAATATTAAGTGACTCTCATTATTGCGTCGCTGTTGGCTCACGTTAGACTAAACTGACACACGATTGTAAAAGTCTTCAGCAGAGCAATCAAATGTTCTGGCCAAAATCCACCCTTGGATGAGAAGGAATTAATATCAGAGCTTGCACCAACAGACTGTTTTGACTATCTACAAGATGGTAAACAAGCATTTTGGCTAAATTCCGTCTTTTGATTATGACATAATAGAACAATTTGAAAGAAACATTTGCATGAAGTGCTCTAATGGGGAATCATACAGCAAAATTACCAAGGATAATGAGTGAGGCTTAGACTGTATCTGTGTTGTGCAAAACCAATATTTTGTCAGGAAATAAACATGTGCATATCATGGTAGGCAATTGTTTTTAGCTTCCTGTATTAATAGAGATAACTAAATGACTGCAGAATCTCATTTTCACTTTGCGCTGTGGACAGTACATTTAGCATTTAACCAGTTTAAATTGATTTATACAGTCCAAGTAAGCATTTCAGGACCAACGTAGATCCATGGGTCAGAATCATTGAGTTTATTCATCTCCGTTAATCAAATCAGTTAGATAATTGCCAAATCTCCATTTCAATTTGTGGATTTGAGATCTGAATTATCTTGATTTGTTTGTGTAGGGTTTTAAAAGTTTAATTTCTGTGCTATTCATGGAACTGAAAATAGTGTTAAATCATTTGAGAAATAATAGACTGGTCCATTAATGTCTTTGTAGTCTGTCATGTAAATATGTAAATATATGTACATATGCATTTAGAAAAAAATGTTCAGATTCTAATGTACAACTGCATCCTCTGAGACATTACAGTTTACTATATAAAGAAGCACTCGGATTTCACTTAAGATGTACAATATTTGCTTGATTTGTTTCAGATTTGATTTCTTGTGACATGACAACCTCTCAAAAATTTTCTTCCTCATTACTATATAATTTATGTCAAAATTTATGAGTTTTTCTATTGATGCTTATCTCTCTTTGCATACTGGAAAGCCTTGAAAAGTGTCCTATATATTTGGATGTATTTTATGAGTTTTTATATATAATTAAATGGTTCAGAAAGTCAAATTTATAATAAAGTTGTCTAAGACTTTTTATAACAATAATTTATTGATTGCTACTATGTTGGACACTTGAAGTATATTAGCTAATTTAACTTCATCATAGTCAAATTGAAAGGTTATTACTATCTCTGATTTTCATCTTAGGAAACAGAGGCACAGGTACTAAATAATTAGACAAAGTCACACAGTTGGAGAGTGATGGAGTTAGGGGTTTTATCCAGAATGACTTCTGCATTTTTAATTTTTATCAATTGTCACTATAATGCACTTTTATTTTAAAATGGTATTTTGAAAGGTTAACAACCCAAAGTACTCAAACGTTAAAAATAGAAGAAAATGAGGTCTTAACTGGAAGAATTACATTTCTTCAAAAATTTTTGTATAAGGAAATATTCGCTTGAGGTAAAAACTTCAGTGCTAAGTTTGAAAACTAAAGAACTTACAATATTTAATTCTCTACTAAAGAATCAAGTTCAGTCTTCTGTAAAAGGAATTAATCTCAAGTTTGAAGTTTTGAGAACTTGTTGGACAAATATCATTAGTTATCTTTTTCTTGGACAGTTTTTGGGGGGAGGGAATGTAACGGACACTCCATTTTAAATTCAGCAATATAATTCCCAGGTTGGAATAATTCAGTTACAGAAGCTTGCTACCTTTTAGGTTCCCAGGGGCAAAGTTTGCGTTTCCAAACAGTCCCCTGTGAGCACGGGAGGATGGATTACTGAGGTCGGCCTTGGTTGAATAACAGCCACTCAACCAGAGAAGAATTTTTAAAGGGTCCAGGAGGCCTAAGCCTTGCAGTGTTCTTTTTGGTTGACTCTTTCAGACTCGAATTTTTAAAGCAAAAATTTTCAGACAAGTTCTTTTACATAGTATTTTATTCCAATTTGCTAAAACAAAGACAAGTCAGTAACAGATCGAAAACACATTTGGTTAAATATAGCACAAAAGATTCCCCACCTTTTCTTTGAGCAAAAATAAATCTTTTCCTTGCTATTCCTTGGGATATTTTTCAGTCAGCCACGTAACTGTCTGAATTTCAGGAGTTGTGACAATCTTTATAAATTCTCTGGTCACTTTTTATACAGATCACCCTGGGCCGCTGAATCTGTCCACACTGGGCACCTTCACAGCTTATGCGGTGGCCTGAAACATGAGGTGTTTCGAAGATGATGGTTATTAGTCCAATGTGCTTAAGTAAATTTGGGGAGGAAAATCTCTGTTATTCTTATGTTTTAAAGTAAAACATTTGGGCTCTAATATAGGAAACTGTTTAGATAGATGGGAACATTTACATATGGCCTGATAACATATGTATAAGTAAATTACCACCACATTTCCTTCCTTCTTTCCTCTCTTTTTCTGTTTCTTTCTTCTCTTCTCTTCTCTTCTCTTCTCTTCTCTTCTCTTCTCTTCTCTTCTCTTCTCTTCTCTTCTCTTCTCTTCTCTTCTTCTCTTCTCTTCTCTTCTCTTCCCTTCCCTTCCCTTCCCTTCCCTTCCCTTCCCTTCTCCTCTCCTCTTCTCTCTCTCTCTCTTTCTTTCTTTCTTTCTTTCTTTCTTTCTTTCTTTCTTTCTTTCTTTCTTTTTTTCTTTCTATCAGAGAGAGAGAGAGAGAGAGAGTGTATGTGAGCACCCGCACGCACGAGTGGGGGGAGGGGCAGAGGGAAAGAGAGAATCTTAAACCAGGCTCCATACTTAGCACAAATCCCAACTCGGGGCTTGATCCCAAGTCCCTGGGATCGTGACCTGAGCAGAAATCAAGAGTCAGATGCTCAACCTACTGAGCCACTCAGGAGCCCCACCACCACATTTTTGTAACAATTTTGAGAATATATTTTTATGTCTATAGATACTTTTCCTGTATTTCAATATTAGGACATTTTCTTTCTTGGCCTAAAGTACTAAACTTATTTAAAGAAGACAAGATGGTAGAGTAAAAAAGAAAAACCACTTCACTCTATTAGTACATAGAAAACCTTATTTTAATCAGTCTTAATATTAACTGGGAAAAATCATCTAATATCTCAGTGATTCTGTTTATCTCTAACTTCTATGATTTTAAGATCCACCCTTTAACTCTATAACTATTAAAACCTTCAGCTCTGCAGATATTTTCAAATTTAAATTGTACTTTTTCAGGGATTTTGGTATTTGGTTAAGAAGATGGTGCCCTTAAATATTCATTTGTCCTGGAAGAGGTGTTTAGAATTAAGTGCAAATACTTCCAAAACTAAATGCTATATGGCCAGAGCTCTGGTCCGACCTCTGCCGCTCCATCAAAAACAGTGGGTCTATAATGTAAGAGCCACAAGAAATCCTGAGATAAATACAATGTCAATTCACGGTGTGCAGGTGTGTCGCTGAGGGGAGGGAGGATAAGAAGAAAGCAAGGAGTGAGGGGATTAATGCCAGTAGACTTTACAGGTCCGAAGTAACTAGTAAGCTGTGCAGGTGTCCATTAAAAGTAACTGACAATAAATCTTGGTTTCTCTTTTGAATATTGCTTTGGTTTTGCAAGTGCCTCCAGGGGCAAAAGAAAATGACTCCAAGATTAATGACCACAATAGCTTATTTCCAATAAGAAATTTAACAGTGTTCTTTTTATGTGAGTTTATTATTTGTGTTATCATTAATATAATTACTAATAAAGATTATGGTTTAATCGTTCTGGAAGACCATTGGACAAGAGGGTACATTTCTTGCTGTAAAGAAGGTCCACCATAGAGAGATCTTTAAGAAAACAGTTCTTGAGTTTGTCAGAAGTTATTTGTGCCGGAGCGGAGGTGCCTGATGCAGATTTGTTCTTCACAAGATTTTAGGAGTGCTAACGTTGTAACAAGGTGTCCAGGTCTCTATTGTCTGCTGTTTCTCTAAGTGGAGTAACTAATTGCAGGTAAACTTAGCCACAAAGTGACATTTCTCCTAGCTCCTCCATCGGCTCTTTTTTGACACCCCTGCCATTAACTGTCATTTTCCTTTAAATATACGGTGAATCTGAAAGGCCAGCTCTACATCACATCATTTCAGATTAGGGGCAGTTCCTTTGAGTTGAGTACTGTTTAGGTGTCAGAAAGGAGTCCCTGACCTCTCTGGAAGCACGTTGCCGTGGGGCCTTAATTAGCACTGACTCCAGCCATTACTGAAGAGAACACAGAGGAGAACACATCATTTCTCTACTTAGGAAGTTAGTGTCTGACCTAATAACTTGTCCAGACTCACAGGACACTGTAAGCACACAATAACAATGGGCATTATTCCTCTGCTTCTGCCTCATAGAATGGAGCCAAGAATGAGAAGGAATTATGGTTCCCTCCCAAGGACCATTTTAGAGTTTCTTCTGCATTTTATTAGAGGTGAAGTAGTGATTGCCTTAAAAAAAAAACTTGGCAGGCATGGAGATTTTCTCAAATTTATGTGCTTAAGATTATTTTAAATGATCCAGTGTGTGTCTGCATGTTTGTGCATTTGGTGCTTTATCAGATAATTTTAGAGTTTTCAAGAACAGTTTTTAAAAATGAAATAAAATATTTTGATATTAAAAATCCCTACTTGGCTTCAAATTGTAAATGGAATAAAGTCTTTACAGCAAATGCATCTCTTTTAAAAAATAGACTCATTTTAAGAAACCTACATAGCTCTGCTTTTGGCCTTCTATAATTATAATCGATGTACTTTAGGATCATGGTGGCTACTATAAAAACGATTTCACTGTACCCACCTTTTCTGGAATGAGAAGCCCTAAAACACAGTTTAGTGTAGTATATTCACCATTTTCTTTTTTTGGTAGACTCATTTAAGAGTCCCCATTAAAAACACTGTTAAAAAGAGGTTGGCCTGTAGTTTCATTTTGTTCCTTTTCCTTTCTTTCCTTTTTTTAAAACAATAATCTTAATAATATTAAGAGCATCACTATTGAAGAATCAGCTGCATACTTAATAAACAAAAATAATAGGGAGAAATAGGAGTCATATTCATGAGCATATAAGACTATTTTGATTAGGAATGCTCTTTAAAAGTCACTGTTGAAGTGTATGCAGTCCACTTAAAATCGATGTTCTTGAATAGGAAAAGCTGACCTGGTGCCCACTAGAACCTTCTTTTCTGAGCCCTAAATGCAACCAGCATTTTAGGTATTCTAGGGCTTTTATTTTAACATAACTCTTCCCTCTATTAGAGTGATGTCTCTGTCACTTCTACTACAAATGCAACATTTCTAAAGTTGAAGACTCAGCTACAAATAGTTCCATGGCACTGGATTTGATATGGAAAGACCCCAATTTTAAGCACTTATTTTATTAATTTTCACAATATTTTTTTGGGTTGGAAAGACGTTTGTACTATTGTAACTGGAAGGTTAGAATGTCCTGCAGTGATTTCAAATTTTCAGCTGAGAATATACCAAGAGTTTTTTGTTGAGGTTGCTATGTAGGCAGATTTCAGTGTCAAATTCTATTCTCAGAAGAGCTGCTCATACTTTTTACATATGAGAAGAGATTCTTACACACAGAATCCATGAAAATGAGAATAGAAGAGTTCTCTTTCTTATATAGCCACAGACTTCCTCTTCCGCATGGCAGTGTATCTCCGTGTTGTTAAATGCAGATGTTTGGCCCTTAGAACACATGGACAGCAATGAGATCAATACAATAAATTCCTCCATGTACTCTCGAGGGGAAAAGCAAACTGGAAAAAACGTTTTACACAGGAGACCATGATTGTTCTCTCTCATTCGTCTTCATTCTCCCCATCTTTTTTGGTTTTTGTTCTTTTGGGAACCAAAGTTTTAGTGTAACTCAAGTATAAAACCATGCACTCAGAAATAAATGTAGATTTGTCGTTCTACTTAAAAATAGTGTTTTATACATATATTTTATGTGATTATGTAACTAGCAAAAGAAGAAATCCTACCAAATGGATCCAAGTCTTATTAAAATAGAAAGAGATGGAGAAAGCCACCGGCCTGTCAGTCTTCCTTTTTAGTGGCCAGATCAAGCCTGTCTGCAGTTGAAGCCCATCTCAGTAGACATTTCCATGATTCTGTGGTCTCTGGCCCAGCTGTCAGCCTTCTAGGAGAGATTCAAGGATAAATTAGCCTCCTCCTCCCCTACCAATCATATAAGCCGTCTCTTCACGTCTGAGAGAAAATGGAAGACAAGATGCAACCCAGCCATTAAGTTCATCATCCTCTGTAATTACACCTGATAATAGAAGAACAAATTATCAAATAAAAATCAGTGGTCTGAGCTTAGAAAATAAACTCTTCCTTTCATTTAATAATGTGGAAAAAAGTAAAAGAGCTTCCACAGAAAAGAAGAAATGTTAACATTAGGTCTTCTAGATCTACACAATAAAAGTAATTCAGATATTTAAATAAGTCCATCACTGCCCTCCGAGTCTCCCCAGATTGTTTAACCTTTGCTTATTTTGTTAGTTTTAAAGGCTAGTGTTTAATTTTCATGGACTACGCACCAAGCGCTACTCGAAGTACCATTCTGAAAACTGATGAAACTGACAGTTTCATTACAAGTATTGAAACCTTTGAAAAGGAAAGATTCAAAGGATTGGGTCGTGGAACAAAAATGGTCCTGGAGGTTTTTCTATGGGGGCTTGAAGCAGGATATAAATGCAAATATATGTGGAGGATATCAGGGAAAGACTGGGGAGCCTAAATATTAATAGCTAGGTAGGGTAGGCAAGCACATCAACTGACTTGTATAGAAAACTTTTATTGGGAAATAATGAAAATGATTTTGAAAAGTCAGAGATTTTATGGAAATTACATCCCTTTAGTTTAGGTGAGACATAGCTGAATATTACATATGTATTACATTTCCAGAAATTAAATCATCTTAAAACAGACTATATATGGGCATCTGGGTGGCTCCGTTGATTGAGCATCTGACTGTGGCTCAGGTCCTGATCTTATGGTTCGTGAGTTCGAGCCCCACATCAGGCTTACTGCTGTCAGCACAGAGCCCACTTCAAATCCTCTGCTCCACCCCGCCCCCACTCTGTCCTTTCCCTGCTCATGCTCGCTCTCTCTCTCAAAAGTAAATTTAAAAACATTCAATAAAACCCATAAGATACAATTGATCTCTGTATAAATATGTGTGTATATACACATATATATACACATATATGTTAATGTTTAATATGAATTGGAATTTTTCTCTATAGTGTAACTTAAAGAACGTTCATTTTCTAGAAAATCCTCTAGTATAACAATAAAATCTGCCTTTTGATCCTTTATTATAGACATATATATAGGCATATATTCAAGACATATATTATAGACATATATAGACACATATCATAGACATATCTTTGGAGCTTTCAAATATATGCCAGGATTTGTCTTGTATTCTTAATTCCCATGATCCTCATGCTCTCAGCCGGGCTTCGGGGTGGCGAAGATGAACAACAGCATGGTTAAACAAATATACCATAATACTTCAGTGGTTGAGCGCTGCCTGGAAGAACCAGAACCAACTGTAATTGTCTAACCACACTACCCTGGAGAGTTGGAAACCCAGAACCCTGGGGAGGTCTGAAAACTTCAAGTGTCCAATTTCTTATTTGTAACTTTTCAAAGAAGAGTTATTGCCACTCCTACTGATAATGTTTCCGTAACTAGGGAGAAAAAGGGCAGACTGTTTAACCGCACTGTAAAGCATTTATAAATATAGAGAAGGTTTCTGTTTCCCCTCATTTTCTGATTTTTCTTCCCACCCGACTTTTTCTTATGACTCCCTACACTGGTTCTTTGAATGATTTCTAATAAAAGCTAATATTTTCCGGGTCTAGGCAACGCCCATTATTTGTGTCGTTTATTCAGTCCATTTGTGTGTCTTCTGAATGCGTCCTGTCCTGGAAATAGTATTCGTGGTTTCACACATTTTGCTCCTGTCTGAGAATTAAAAACTGGCTACTCTGTTTGGCCTAATGCACGAATTTGGAAATGACATTCTTCAGAGACAGTGTTCTGATCTCTTTAGGACACTAGTGATCTCTCTGATAAATGGGCGTTTTTAGAAAACCACTCAAATGAGACTCCATTTCTATAACCGTAAGATCATGACCTAAACAATCCAGAATCTGGAAATGCAGAGTCGACGCAGAGCCAAGTTTTACACTTGGGCCTTGGTGCTGGATTTTCAACAATATTGTGGGGAAAAGATGGCAGACGAACTACTCTCGTTGTGTACGTCATAATCTCAGTGTTTGTTTTTGCCGACGAGTACGTATTTTTTCAAAACCACAGCTTAGTTTGAAGAAACATCTAGTTTTAAACAATATATAGTCAGCCTTTTTACTTACTTTAATCAACTTGTTCTGCTGAACAAGGTGTGGAATTGATAGCTGCTATTGATTGGATGTAGCATTACCTAATCTTCACTAAATGTAGGAAGCTTTTCAGATTTAGAAAGGTGGCAGAAAATGTCTAGTAATGATGCTGCTGGGAATTCAAGCTCAATACTGTGGTCAGTGTAAAAGTGATGTAACTATAAGAGGTATTTTATTATAAGCTGTCGGTTTTACTAAATGCTTGACCTGGTGCATTTGTGGAGTTTTGGTGTGAGTGTGTGTGTGTGCGTGTGCATGTGTGTGTGTGTGTGTGTGTGTGTGTGCGCATATGTGATGACTGTACATAGCAGATGTTTCCATATTTTAGTCATTTAAAACGTTACTAGTAACAATTTCTATTACTAATAGTATTGCCATTTTTTTTGTATAATAGAAAGCTAGTACTGAAACTTGAAAATTTTATGGAGAAAGAAGACAGTATTATAGAATAGAAAGAAGATTGCATTAGGAATTCAATACCGAGGAAAGGTACACGAAATCATTACTAAAACAGATATAAACGTGACCTTCACTGTGATTCAGTAATTATCCTCGTCCACACTATGGTGTATGTATCATGATTTTCCTTTTTTCTCTTTGTTTTCATTTTTATCTGGGTACTTCACTGGTGAGTAATTGCTAAAGGGAACCTATTATGCAAGGCGAGCATTCAGTTTGCAAGTGAATTTGCTGGTAGCTATTGCCACATTTGAACCTCACTAATGTATGTAAATTAAAAACTCTGGTATTTGGAATTGCTTCTGTTTGAAATAAAAACAGAATCTGATCATTACAATCTGCAAGCCAGGTATTATCACTGGACTAGTGAGCCGCTGATGATAAATTGTACCGAGTAGCTTGTGGATAGAATATTTTATCTCAGTTCTCTATCACACAGCACTGCATAAAATAAGAATGATTCATCAAGCATGAGAGCTGCTGGTTTATGAAATTCATTGCTCACGGCAAGTGTATTTTTTAAAATTCAAAAGACAAAGCA
>NW_024081863.1:127500-130000 GCF_003009895.1 Hyaena hyaena | reverse complement strand
CTTATTTTTACACTTTTTGGCTTGGGAAATATTTGATTTCATATTTGCCACAATTTCGGAAATGAAAGTCAATGTGAAGAGGAAAAATAAACAAGAATCCTATAAATACACCCCTCCCCCCAAATCATTAGAACTATCTCTGCCCCATTTTTGTTTCATTTCATTGTCATACCATGGAAAGGCAGGATGTCATTTGCATGAAGAAATCAATAATAAAGTATATTTTATATTCACATTAAGCTACACAAAATTGATTTACACCAGGTTTAGGAATACTTCTGTTGTACCATTTAATCATAATTCAAATTTAGAATTTTTACATTAGGCCCAGTAATTTCTCTAAATGTCTGAAAAAATACTCATCTCAGAATGAAACAAGGATTCTGAGATGGTTTCCCTTTGATGTTTCCAAAAGAGTAGGAAATATTCAAATGCCTGATTCTTGCCATGATAAAATATTATTTCATGAAAGGAAGGCTGTAGCTGTGTAAAGTCATGATTGATTTAACATCAGGTGATTTGTGAAGTTTGAAACTAATAGAAACAACATGGGTAAAACACTCCAGGCATTTTTTTTTTTAAACCATAGGGTTGAGTACAACACAATGCCCCGAATTTAGTTTTTAAGTATGAATCATTTTAATTTGTAATCTAAAAAGCTGTATATGACAATGTATGCTTAGTAACATTAGGATTACTAATAAGAGAAATGTTTGAATAGCTGACTAGTTGTTGAATATTTTTCAAAATAGGAGGCCTAACCTATTAAGGAATCAGAGCTTTTACTGAGTAACATAAATACCAGAAAAGAAATATCCCCGTTTAAAACAAATCACCCTTCTTCATTCCATAGACAAATCCATATCCTGAAGGGAGCATTTTCATTGGTTTTGCAAACATATGCCTTTAAAAGAGACACCTGGATTTTCAGAATTTGCCCTGGCCCTGCCAAAGCACTCCATGGACATGGAAACTTCTCCCAGTGCAGTTTACTTACATGGAGAGGAGAAATTAATTAATTATATTTGTTGATTTGGGGTTACCTTGAAATATTTATTTATTTAACCAGTCCACAACAAGGTTTAAAATCGGATTAGGTGAGGTGAGAGGTCGCAGAGAAATGCCACAGCTGCATTTGTGAAGAACGACACCCCCCCCTCCTGTCGCGAGAAACCTGGAAATGTGAACTGTTGCTATGTTGTTCACTCACTCGGTCAGATCGAAGCCCAGCTCAATAGCATTAAACTAGCCCCCATTTGAGAGATTTGTCTTACAAAACCCTGAAAACTGCTCTGAACATGCATACATTGATTTTGTTGCAGGATCTCCTGAGCTTTGATGAAAAGGCAGTCTCCACATGCAGGTGAAAGGGGTTTACCTCTTCAATATTAAAAAGAGGAGATTAAGGATTTCTGTTCTACTAAGGCTGAACTAATCAGTAGCGTGCAAGGGTAAGGGAGTAGGCCTCGTGCCTAATGCCACCTGATTTTCTGTGGTTGAACAAGAAGTTACAAATCCCCCTTGTGACCACCCCTGTGGTGAAACTTACCGTTATTCCAGTTTGCATAGTTAATCAAATGGCGTATGGCACGTGACCACATTTTTTTCCCACATCTTCCCAAAGACAGTTACTGACTTTACTAAGAGAATGCACGTCAGGTATGATATTGAAAATGAGGATGTTGTAAAGGATAAGGGAAAAAAAAACATCTAAAGGATATCAGATCATGAAAAGTCTACCTGATTTGGTAGTCACTGAAGATGTACAGCCATTGTGTGTTTTGGATAGGTACTATGAGTCTCTTGCATTTACGTCCATTAAGGTAGAAAAAATATGATTTTCATAAATTTCTGGCTCTTTCTCTGCAGAATGAGAATTATCATTTGAGCTCAGCAGAGAATACTTGGCATTTGTCCTTGGAATGAACAATGCTTTACACTTCTTTTCCTAGTCAAAGATTACATGAAACTTTACTCTTTAAAAAAAAAATCAGAGGATTATGGTACCTTTAGATAGTTTGCACACATCATTTCTCAGCAGGGACTTTGAAATGAACACACCTTTACTTCAGGAAAACAATTTTACACCCTGTAGCACTAATTCCTGTAATTATTTGTGTCCGTCTTAGCCATGATTTGGGTAAAGTGATATGACTCCCTTCTGAAATTATGGTGTGAGCAAGCCTTTAGGGGGGCAAGAAGGGGTTTCAATGAACTAACCATGCTGGGAGATTTCATATATTGTAAGATATCTGAAAATGTAACAGATTTATCTAGATCAAGTCTTATCAACCATGGCTTTGATCTATTGTAAAAAATACAATAATGATTCTGAAACAAGCACTACAGAGGCAGATTGAGCTGGATAAGAGAATTTCAGAAATTAGATAACACTCATTTCCCATCATTTATAGGAACCACTTGGTTTGCCTTTTAGGCATATGTTGTCTGCACTTTCTCATGACTCACTCAGTGTGGCTCATCGTGTTCAAGCAGATCG
>NW_024081863.1:72500-122500 GCF_003009895.1 Hyaena hyaena | reverse complement strand
ACAGAAAACTTTGGTAGGTGAGAAAATTCTAGCTAAGGAGGCATCTCGTAGAAAGAAATGGAAAAATTGCTCTTTATTACTACAGTGCATTATTTGCCTGTGGGTGCATACACAGAGATGTACTAAAGACTATTTTTAACAATATGTTGGTGGCTTCTAAACTTACGACTCTGATTTAATTTCAGTGTCTGTGGTTGCGTGGTATTTTCTGTTGGAGCCAATCTTTCACTGGGAGTTGGTTTATTTAAATGTAATTGGGTCCTGTGGATGGAAAAAAAACCTACCGATTTTATGTCTTTGGAGACCCACCCAGACATTTGGTTTGGCCTTTGGTACATAAATAATAACAAGAAGGTGTATGCTGTCACTGCCCTTCTGGAAACACCAGAAGTGGTTTGGCAGAAAAGAAACCATAACAGATTACCCTGGATAAACATAGAATCAGATGCTTTTCTGCAGTAGCCTATGTATATGTATGTAGATATATATCATTGTATATTGTATTTTGGAATCTTTGTAGAATAGAAGAACAAAGAGGGAAAAACAGTTTCTATTGAGAACACACGTATCTCAATGACTTTAAAGTAACGGAAAGGCTTAATTTTATGGGTTAATTATTTCTAGGGCAGGTGTATATTTAATTGAGGCAAACATTAACAGAATCATGCTTAAAGTTGCATAAAGTAAACAATGTCAAAGGCATCACCTTCTAAAGTAAAAGTTAAGTTCTGTTGCTTGTTTGCATGTTCCTTTTTGGTATCAAGCTTTTCAGTTTATTTGCTGCATGAGGTAGTAAATATGCTTTAAAATCTAATTCACCGAATGCATTCACATATCTCACTTATTAAGAATGTTAGATTTCATCGCAGATGTTCAGGGAATGACACAGAGCCAGAATTTCAACTTGGGATACCTGGGTGAAACGCATGAAACTTTTTGTCTTGTAATTATTTAGTTGTGCACTATGGACCTTCGTGGGAATTCTGAGTTCAGTTCACATTGTCTAATAGAGAGCAAGCATTCGTTTTCTTTGTTGGTTTTCACCCTAAGAATATTTGATATACTTAGATGTTTAGTTCTTTATACAGTTAAGTAGCGTTTAGGTGATGTTAAGTCAAATTTAAGAAACATAGTAGACTTTGGAGGAAAAGAATATTGGTATTTTAGCTTCCCGTCCTTCTTAGCTAAAATAGTCATAAATACTTACTTCAGGTGCACCTTCAAAGACCTATACTATTTTAAGCCTTATCTCCCTCTTTTACCTTGAATGAGTTAAAGAAAGAGTTGTAGATTTAAGTTCCAAATGGGCCGTAGGGAAGTGGTATGTATTCTTTGAACTAATGCGTTTTCCTGTCTAACATGTTGTGTAATTTACAACGGCAGACCAAACTGTTGGGCTTTTTGTTATTATCTGATGGAATTCAATCTGATTAATTTCCCCAAGAACCAATGAGGCTTTATGGACATATTTTCAAGTGGCAAATTTTAGAATGAACATTCAAGGCAAAGATGGTGGCCAGGGGTGAGGTTTATGTACTGTACTGATGTTTAAACATTTCAGTTTTTAAACTGCCCCATGGCCTTTTTTAGGATCTTTAACACTATCAGTATCATGTACAGGTAAAAGAAAATTTGGAAAAATAAGTCTCCTGATAAGTTTTAAAATACGGTTTTGTGTTTTTAAGACACGTCTTGACTTCCAGATTTATTGAGGGGGAGTAAATCCTGGTTTGCTTCTTGGCCATTTTAATATGATATGAAATGAATACTATAAGTTTTCAATCTGTTGTATTTTTTGATTTTACCAAACTGGCTTTTATTTTGAGAGTGAGAGAGAGAAAGAAAGAGTGCACATGTGAGTGCGAGCAGAAGAGGGGGGCTGAGGGAGAAAGAGAATCTTAAGCAGGCTCCGCACCCAGCATGAGACCAATGTGATGTGGTGCAGGGCTCAACCACAGAATCGTGAGATCATGACCTGAGCCAAAGTCAAGATTCTGATGCTTAACCAGCTGAGCCACCCAGGTTTCCCTTTACTAAATTTTTCTAAACCACTTACTAAAGTCTTATGACAAAATGTTGTTTTGATTAAGACTATTTACAAGTTTGTTAGAGGGGAAAAAAAGGAACATTACAAAAGTTCATAAGCCAAAAATATCAGCATCTCTTCAGTGTTTTCATACTTCTCTTAGGTATTCAGTGATAAAATTTGTGGATGAACTGGAGAATTTAAAAGAATGTCTGGAAATCAACTTTATTTAAAATCTAAGTTGAACTTTTAATGTTTCCTTCTTCATAAGTTTGTTTTTCAAATCAAAATTTTTCCCACTTTTTGTAGAAAACATATTAAATTTTATGAAGCTGCTTTGCATACTGTCATTTTATTGCCTTCTTGAAAATGCTATTTGTCTAAAAGTCAAAATCTCAAAACTGTGCTTAATATTGGCCATAATACGGAAACATTAGATATTCTCCTGGTAATCTACACGCTCTCGATGACTTTTGTTAGTTACTGTTGTTCATTCTATACTTAATAAACTCTGTTCTACATACGGATTTAGTTAAGTGTTTTGAGAGGCCCATTAGCACTTGTCGGCTCCTGGAATAACATTTCTTGCCAATACATAAGCATATGATTCTAAAATGTTTGATTATTTCAGTTTAAAAATTCAGTGAATTCCTTTTAGATTTTGTATTATAGAAAAACAGTCAGTTTTTCTTTTGTATAGGAGTTCTGTTTTGTTTTTACCTACTGATCAGCTAACTTGTTTTTGTGTAAACATATCTATGTAGCTTGGCATTAGCTTTTCTTTTCTTTTCTTTTTTTGATCCTACTCACAAAGAATAAGTGATTAAGTCATCGGGAAATAGGTGGCATAAGTCAGTACCCACTGAATGTTGACTATGCTACAGACCAAATTCAGCTCCTTTGGGTTTCCATTTCTATTGGTATTACTATTCTTTCAGAAAATTTTTATTGAGAACTTACAGTTTTTCTTTACTCATATTGCTCTTCTATAACATTACCTTTAATGATTATTAGAAACAAAAAAATGAAATTAAACAGTTGTGACTGTCCCAGTTTGATGACTTAACCCTTGGTTTTCTGGCAAATGAAAAAAAATGTACATGAATGAGATAAAAGACAATGTAGATTACCTTTCTCAGAGATATGTAACACCCACAAAAGAGCATAGGTTATTTGTGCACAGCTTAGTAACCTGGGATCCCTGGGCCTTGGGCTTCCATACCCCTTGTAATGCCTCCAAACTTATCCATATGTGCATTTTAATAGGAAGGAGGTCCATAGTTTCCACTGGGTGATTAATATTCCTCCTCAAGAATACTGTTCTCCCAGACCCTTGAAAGAAAACTAGTGACACGTAGTTTGAGTTGAAAATATACTTAAAAATTATATTTCTAAGGATGGAGCCACTCTCTTTGGCTCCTCTGCGTTTATTGCCCTCCCTGAAACTCCACTCCACTAACCTGGCCGTGCGTTCACTCAGTAGGATGGTGCCTCTTGGGCATCCTGGCTACATAGACAGACTTCCTTTTCCCCAGTAGAAGCTGCCAACTTAAGAGCTTCTAGGGACATCGTATTTTTGAAGGAACCATCTTAGGAAACTGGAGTTTCTCTAAATCAAATTGACAGAAGTCGTAGACAGAGTCACCTTTGTGCTTCAGCTCCTTAAGGCTATAAGCGCTCAGTCAAAACAAAGCCACTTCAGTGATTTCAAAAAACGGGTAAGTAGAGAAGGGCTTGAAAATGATGTATTTGGCTCCTCATAGAAGAAAGGAAAGAGAGAGAGCATGGAGTTAAGCACAAAGTAGGGTAACATAAAATAAATGAATAAGAAAGTTGTAAGTTGTGTGTCCTAGCAACGGAGTCAGGGAAGATTCTTTGGAGTATTGGTAGTAACAGGTAGAGTTCGAGCACTTTAGAAAATGAATGTGAATATCCTTTCAGAAGTATTAAGGGTTATGCAGACATAAAGGACCAAAAGGCTAATGATGTGAAAGGGAATGTGAAAAGAGGGTTGTAGACACAAATGCACAACTAACAGACTTGAGGTAAACATGAATGATTGTTCAAGCCTGTGAGGTCTTAGCCTCAGGCTTTGTAGCCAACATTTGTAAACTGACAAAAATGATTGCAGGCGTTCAGATCATGTCCTTACAGCTCATGGGTCCGGGCCCTTGTTCTCCAGCTGAAGAAACAGGCACTCACCAGTTTCATGACTTGTGCGGCGTTACATGGCGATTCGTAGTACAGCCCAAGCTTCTGATTCTCAGTTCAGCATCATCCTAGATATCTTTATCGTACTCTGCTACTTACATAGGCTGAGTCATGGAAGATTGTAAACACTGATCACTGCCCTTGTCTTATCATTTGTCTAAAAACTGTTTCTCCAGAACAGAAAAAATATTAAATGATATGATGTAGAGTAAAATACAGATCGCATTTGTTCCCATGTTTTCCTTGTGTGTCATGAGTACTTGGCTCCCACCACCAGCACTTCCCTTCCTGCATAGTATAGTGGTGGCTCTTTCTATTTTGTCTCCTCCAGACTTAGAGGAGCTTGTTTTCATCTTAGTATCTCCTGGTCAAGTGCGGCCCTTGTCACCTAGTGGGCTCTCGGTGAATGTATGTTAATTTGAATGCTGTGAAGTAAAATTATGTGTCTAAATCTATCATTATTTCTAGTCCTTAAAGCACTTTGTTATTGTTACACATTTCCGGTGAGATGTAAACAAACAGTGTGAGAAATGGCAAATAAGGGGTTTAGGCAAATTAGGGTAGATTAGGAAGCAATAAAAAAGGTTCAGCTAAAGTTAAATGAAACAGCAGGGAGCCAAGTGATGCTTTACAGATAGAATATGGTAGGTCGTTAGAGCTTAATAGGCAAATGTTTTCATTTTAAGGGCTATAAAATAATTTTTAACTGCAATTTCCTCACTTTAAAAAAGTCTTTTTAAGGGAAAAAGAGAGATTGAGAAAGTACTATTGATACATTGCTCATAATTTTTTTTCCTTTAAGCCTTACTCAAAAGCAGTGTTTCCACACTGTCTTCTTCCCATTTACAGGAATGATATTGACCCTTTGAAGATATTTTCTTGTCCAAATGATCATAGTTCATAAAATTAAAAGTCAAGTTGACGTCTGTCTCAGCCCTCAGCCAGATCTTGACCACAGATCTCAAGGGAAGTGCAGGGAGGTGATTTTATTGCCATTTTGCAATAATTGCAGACTCTTATTTCATCCTCTAGAGCTTTTGTTTCAAGCAAGAATGTGCTTGGACTTCAAAGAATTAAATGCACCCGAATTATATATTCATGAGGCAGCCACCAAAAAAGGACTTGGGGAAGGAACACAATGGAGGTGAACCCTCTTCCGCACCGGAACGGTTGTGTGTGGGGAAGAAAGGGAGATAGACGGACGGCTCACAGAGCTGGCAGATTCCTCAAAGGAGCTTTCCGCCCTTCAGCCTGTTCCAACAGGGTTTTCAACTGTTGTACCTTTGAGAGAGAACACCAAATACTGGTGTTTAATGGCAGAAGTGACAACTGCTTGATGAATTAATTGGAATCAGAATCAGAATGAAGTGGAGGAAAAGACTCTGTCACCTGGAGGATTCTTCTCCTTGGCTGCCATTATTGATTATAGAAGCCCCTTGAGAGAACTCTACTAAGGCGATGGCTCTGAGGGAGTAGCATTTGGCTTGGGCTCCTGGGAGACAGAAAAATGAAAGGTCCCTGTCCTCAAGGAGTCTAGAAGCTACCTAGAAGGCAGAATCAATGTACTTGATACAATAAGCCAGGTCATTTATGACATTTTAGGGGTGCCTGGGTGGTTCAAGTCGGCTAAGGGTCTGACTTCGGCTCAGGTCACGATCTCACAATTCATGGGTTCGAGTCCCGCTTCAGGCTCTGTGCTGACAGCTCAGAGCCTGGAGCCTGTTTTGGATTTTGTATTTCCCTCTCTCCCTCTCTGCCCCTCCCCAGCTTGTGTTTTGTCTCTCAAAATAAATAAACATTAAAATTTTTTTTAATTATGACATTTTAAGGAACTTCATCAAGTTCAGTACTGTTGAGAGGAGCATTGGATCTGTAGGGTTAATGGAGGTATTAGGACATGAAGTGCGAGTAGGATTGGAATTATAAAATAGAGTTTTATTTGTTTGTCTCTACATCTGTTTACTTATTTGCTTATTTATTTATTTAGGCATGACCCTTAGCCTTGAGAGGAAAGTGATATGATTCAGACCAGGGGTGAAAGGGAATGGATACGGTTGTGTTGAGAAGCAAGAGACTAAACCGATCACCTCTAACCACTATTTAAGAGAGAGTGACAAAAACTAGCTAGGTCGGGGCTCCTGAGTGGCTTAGTCAGTTAAGGGTCCGACTCTTGGTTTCGGCTCAGGTCATGATCTCAGGGTTCGTGAGTTCTAGCCCTGCATCAACTCTGTGTTGACAGTGCAGAGCCTGCTTGGGATTCTCTGTCTCCTTCTCTTTCTCTGCCTCTCCTGCTCTCACTCTCTCTCTCTCTCTCTCAAAATAAATAAATAAGTTTAAAAAATTAGGTAGGTAGTTGAGACTGTCGAAGCCTTCGAAAGCTGAGCAAAGAGGGACACCTGAGTTGCTCAGTAAACTGAGCGTCTGACTTCAGCTCAGATCATAATCTCACAGTTCTTGAATTCAAGCCCCACATTAGGCTTGCTGTGGTCAGCACAAAGCCTGCTTTGGCCCTTCTCTCTCTCTCCCCCACCCCTGCTTGTGTTCTCTCTCTGAAATATATATAAATATAAAATAAATATATTTATATTATATAAATACTATATATATATAAATAATAAATATATATTTAAAAAGCTGAGCAAAAATAGTTCAGATTTCACGGGGCAGAAAACAACAAGGTACCAAACCTTTGAGGGTGGGAATTACACCACTGAAGAGGGGTCTTAGGAAGCATGAGCTTTTAGCCATATATTAGAGGGATAAAATCGGAGGAGTTGTAGACAAGAAAGCTCATGCTAGAAAGAGCATACCATGGTGGGCTGGTGGAAGTATTCAGGGGTCTCACTGAGGTAACTGTCAGTAAACAGAAACAAGCATTAACAATAAATCCACAGAGAAAACTTACCAACTAAATGTAAGCAATGAAGGAGTCAAGGGTTCCAAGCTTGGCAACTGCTGGAAACTTCTCAGGCTAAGTGGGCAGGGGAAAAGTGAGAAGCCAGGACTCTGAGAGTGAGGCACACCTTTTTGCCCTTTCAAACATAATCCTTTAAAACAAAACAAAACAAAACAAAACAAAACAAAACAAAACAAAAACTAGAGGCAGGGGGAGAAGAAATAATAGGTACATAAAATTTTGTGGGGTTTTTTCCAACTAGGAAAAAGGTAGTCCATTTTCATCATGATTTTTAAGAGGCCTTTGTGGTTTTAATGAAACAGTGTTCAGGGCTCTGTTTTATTTCTAACAATTAGGCCTTATATTTAGGTTAGTCTGTTCATGTCATTTATGCTGAGCCCATACAGAGGAGATATTTTTATGGCATAGGGAACAATGTGAGTCCAGGATAGTTTTATATCTTTCCAAGTGAAAAAGTTTAATCAAATTGAAATACCTGTAAACTGTGGTACTGTACTTCCATTAATGTGACCTTCGGAGTCATCTTGCACGTATTAAGTATTCAATAAATGTTTACTGGATACATGACTAAACACAAATCCAGAACTAGCCATGAGGGGAACGGTACACAAGGTGAAAGACACATTCGTGGTAGGTGACATCTTTGTCAGAGATCTGTTAGAAGAAGTTCACTTGTTCCTATTCACAGGACTTTTAGCAAGACAGGGCTGACTCTATGCATTTGGCAGGAGACAGGAAAGCAAAGTGCCGCAACACCAATCCACAAATAGCCTACGAGCCTTTCAGAGATATGACAGAGGAGTGGGGGTGCAGAATTGCAATACATGAAAATCGATTTCCTCTTTCTTGGGACTTGCCCTCTTTCTTATAATTATATATTTATGTATAATATAATTATAATTTTTATAATTCATAAATATTACATATTATATCTTTTTCATCTTAATTACATATATACATAAATTGTAATATTATATATGTATTATATATATTCACAGTTTAACTACAAAAAGCAGACACAGCTCCATGTATTTCTAATCCTTGCAAGGAGACTCTGCAGATTCGAGGTCTGTTTTCTTCACTCTGGAAATAAAGTTCTGGAGTTTTTGGGGTGATACATTAGCCTCTACCTCCTGAGGACAGATGGGAGACCCAGGGGAGAGAGATATGTATGATATATGGGACAGGAACAAAATATTAGCTATATAAAAGATGTAATTTATTCTCATATTACATATTGTATTGGATCAAACACGTATTTCTATTCTTTCTACATCCTTAATAATATCAGTGTTAAAAATCCCTCAAAAGGGAGCTCTGCATTTGGCTCAAATTACCACATTAGAGATTATTTTATTCACAGTATGTAGACATGAGATAAAAAGAGAAATAAATTACTTAGTGTTCATTTTCTCCATCACCAGCTTCCTCTGCCTTCACCTCAACACACTTTTTATTATCTTAAACTGGCCGTATTTCTGGCTTTTTGTTTATTTTGTACTTTTTTGAATTTGAATTCTGGTCATCATTTGTGAATTATCCACACTCGTTTTATTTTATTTTTTAACAGAGTTTTAAAAAGTGTATTTATTCATTTTGAGGGGGATGAGGGGCAGAAGGAAAAGGAGAGAGAATCCCAGGCCGACTCCATGCTGTCAGCAAGCAGCCTGATACAGGGCTCGATCTCAGGAACTGTGAGATCATGACCTGAACCAAAATCAAGAGTCAGAGACTCAACTAGCTGAGCCACCCAGGCGCCCCCGTCTTCGCCCATTTTAAAGTTCAGCTTTCTCTATTTGCTATTATCATATATTTTAGAGTAGTGATGTGTTTAAGGTGTTTTTTTTTTTTTGCAATTTGTTTTAATCATCAGATGTTTACGGTAGTGTGAACTTTCACCTTATATGTCATCTTTTACATTGTCGATAATCATGAATTACTTCATCTAGTTTGCCAGGACAGCAAATTTAATGGACAAAATCACCACACGTTTTTGAGATCTTTCATCCTTTTGTACCAAAACCCTGAAATGCAGGTGCTATGTGCATTACACATAAGTTTTTCTGCAAACCTAAAAAATGATTACAAAAAATACTATGTGATTATATCGCTATAAAACATAATAGAAGAGTTTACTAGAGAACTGTTTACATTCTGTAAAGCTTTTCATTTTTGTTGACATAATTTTATTGCTTATAAGGCCCCCATAGTATCTACAATGAAAAAATAGTTCTTGCTTCATAGCTAGAGAGGATCGCTAGTCAAATCTTCGCTCGACAAAAAATGATTTCTGGGGGCACGTGGGTGGAAGCTAAGTGTCCGATTTCGGCGCAGGTCATGATCTCACGGTTAGTGGGTTTGAGCCCCGTGTCTGGCTCTGTGCTGACAGCTCAGGGCCTGGAGCCTGCTTCAGATTCTGTCTCTCTGTCTCTCTTTCCCTCCCCTGCTCATGCTCTCTCTCACTCTCAAAAATAAATAAACGTTAAAAAATATTTTTAAAAATTATTTCTGTCATTGTGTATCACGCAGAAGACAATAGGAATATTTCATGTGCTAAAACAAAATGGGTTCTACTCTCTAACTCTCTTTCCAAGTCCCTGTTTTACATCATTTACATTTATTTTGGAGCTTCCTTACTCTCCGCTGTCCTTCCCACTCCCCAAGTTTCCTCTCTAAGTCTGTTCTTGATGCTGTTTGTTTCCACCTTTTGTGAGGTTGATAAGTCTAGCCTAACTTCCACTGACGTCTGTAATACTTGACTTCCGTCCCCATTCCCACTGCTCTTCAGACACCCACACCCAAGTCCATCCTAGAGCACCTGCCTGCCTCTCTTCTGCCATTTAATGTTCTCCTCACGGTGGGCTTATTCCCATCATCACACCTGATCTTCTCTACATCACCCTGCTTCTGAAAAGCCTTCCCGCATGCTACATCTGCCTCTATATATTGCCCATTTCTCTCGTCCTTTTCACAGTAGAACTCTCAGAGAATTGTCTGCACTTGACATCTCCATCTCCTTCATCTTCATTCTCTCTTATACCACATTCAGGGGATGTTCACCCTTACGACTCCACAAAGAAGCTCTGGTCAAGGACTTGGAGAACCCATTCTTTGGCAAATCTACTGGTCAGTTCCTAGTCCTCCTCGGACTAAACCAACCAGCAGCTTTAAACAAATTGATCTCTCCCTTCTTGAAATGTCTCTTTCACCTGGCTTTCCACACCCTGTTCTCTCTTGGTTTTCTCCTACCTCATCTTCTTCACTGCTCTCTCCTTATTTTGGAAGGGAAGAATGGAAATGTTCTTTCCACTGAGTTCAGGCAATAAAGACAGAGCCATCACAATAGGGAATTTAAAAACAATAAAACTGAAGGAAAGTTACCAGCTTAAGTATTATTTTTTTTTTTTTACTGTGCCCTGACAATTCTAAGCAATGTCAATGATAAAATATTTCTCCCTGCTGGAAAAAGACTGCTCACAGTATCCTCTGCTTGGATATGCCCCTGTGTAGGAGTGTGTCCCGGGTTCAATCAGGGTACCTCATTCTCTAGGTGATCTTATTCAATCTCATCTCAAGGACTTACATTACCATCTATATGTTAACCTCTCCCTGACTTACCCCCTTCTCCCTTCCTACCCTCCCCCACCATGTCTGCCTATTTGACACCTTTACTTGGATATATAAATAGGGCATCGCAAACTAAACATGTTCAAAATGGCAGATTCCAAACCTTCTCTCCCTCCTGACTTTTTCCATCTGCATTTTCCCTCATCTCAGTAAATAGCATCTCCACTCTTCTGATTTCTTGGACAAACATGGTAATCATCTTTTGTTCTTCTTAGTCTTTCACTTACCTCATCAAAACCCATTGGCAAGTCCTATCTACTCCTCCTTTGAAATATATGTCAGTTCCTTCACTATCTCTTTGGTTCGAGCCACGTATCTTTCACAGTGTCACCGGTACCTTATTTTAGTAGACTTCTCTGTGTAATCGTACACTTGTGCCTCATACTTCTGGAACAGTTCTTGTCGCATGGCGGCTGTTTTATCAGTCACTCCAGGGTCATGTGTTTACCTCTTTGTTCTCTGTCATTATCTTGTATCAACTTTCGGTAATCTTCAGTGCCACTTACTTTTTAATTTTTATTTCTTAGGGTTTCTTCCTTAGGACTTATCTTCCATACTCTATGTGTTGTTCCTAAGATTTACAATTATTAGCTTCCAAATATTTTGAATCCAGACCTCTCTTTGAAGGTCGAGTTTCATAAACTAAAATGTTTTCCAAACAGCTCTGCTCTAATTCACGTCCAAAATTGAGCTCATCATCTTTTCTCCCATCCCAATCTTGGACTTTTGAACTTTCCTTTTCTCTCCAATGGAATTACTGTTCTTCTTCTATCTATGACTTTTTCTAGACAGTAATGGATTGAGGAACAGTGAATGTTCCAGTATCCTGTTTTGTTTTTAATAGCAAAACTTTTCCTCCTCCATTCTATCTTCCACACAGCATCCCAAAGATGCAAATATGATCATGGTACCCCCTGCTTTAAACTCTCACTTTGCCAAGATTGAGGGACACTTTGCCAGTACTGTATTCAGGCAAAGGAGAAAAAAATTGGCCATGTGTCAGAAACTATTTTTTGTACTGCTAATACAGTCCAAAGAAACGTGCCAAATCTCATCAATCTGTTTGCTCATTAATGAATGATTTATTAAATAAACATTTCATGGGTATGCATAAGTATTGTCTTGAAAATTCATAGCAGGTTCCAATAGTACATTTTTCACTCTTGGCTCCAAACTAGCCTTTCTAATCTTCCTTTTCTGGGGCTATGCATACTTTCACTAACTCTCCTTCTCCAGATTTATTTTACTTATGTTTGTATCCATCATTGCCTAGGTCAACTCTCCTAAGTGTAATTTGGGGTATATGACCATATAAATTTGACCATTCCTAATGTGGTGAAATGTAGAAAACTCCAAATAGTGAAAATCCAAGGATTATTTACATATAATTTAGGAAATTTTCTGCATCTTAGATTAATGGTAAATTTATTTCAACAATTATAGTGTTGATAAAAAGAATTGATCTAGTCATCTGAGGATTTTCTTTTATAGCCATATATAATTCACAAAATAAATAAGCCTGCACATGAGAAGCAATAATTTCCTCCCTATATATAACTGTATAAAGGAGGTTATTATAAGTGGTAATGCTCTATTCCATGTCAGCGTATTTAAGACATTATATATTTAGAAAGTATGGTAGAAAGATTGTATTTCCTTATTTTGCATGGCCAACTGGACGTGTTGATAATGACAACTTATGTTTCATCCTTGCAATGACTTGTCACGTCAGGCAGAAGTGATCATTTTATCCCTCCTTTAGAGATGAGAAGACTGGCTCCAACATGTTAGTAGATCTGCTTAAATTTACACAGATTGAAGCTAAAGTTTTCATCCCCACTCCATACATTTCCCACTTACCATTGCCTTTGTGAAAGCTCGAAAGTATTGTCTTTGGCTCATTATGAATTGCTCTGAAGAAAAAACAAGTGTTAATGTGCTTTGATGCTACGTTTAGTAGGACATAAGATTTAGGTGACTGTAGTGTAAGGAATAATCAAGAAAATTAATCAAACCCAGTGACTGGGTACACATGGAGGTTTTTAGAGTTCTGGAGACTGCCTCATTTGCAAATATGTATATTTTGAGATTATTTGTGACTTCTCATTAAACTTTTCTCTTGCTAAAAGGCCAATGGTGGGGTGGGGGTTGGAATTGGAGAAGACAGTTCCCTCCTTTTGCAGGAGGAAACCTAGGGCTGACTTGTATTTTACTACCAGTCTAAAGAGTTCATCTTCTTCACTTTAACTTTTTAAAATGGCCAAACCAGTGTGAATTGAACAGTCTTTACAGCGTGGTACACATACCACTTTTATTGCAGAATGTAAAATTTACTTAGGGATTAAAAGAAACTTTCAAACTGCATGGCTTAGGAAAACAATATTTAGTCATGTTAACATTTGCTCTTTCTAAAATATCTACACATATAATAGTGATATTTTAAAAGTCTAAAATACTGACTTAGCTGATTGAGAGTACATTACATATAAATATGATCTTAAAAGCCATAATATCAAATTGATGTAGTCTTTCCTTTGAATAATATGTATTCAGCAGGGTGGACCAAAGCCAGAGCAGAATCATGCATGAACACAGTTACTACTTATTCAGTACTAGACTTTTTGTAGTCATTAACTTGACTCCTTATTACACCTTGAAATCTGGTTATTTTTGCTTCCACTTTTACATATAGGATCCTGAATTTCAAGGGGGCTAAGTAACTTGCTCCATCAAATAATTAGAAAGTGTTGGAGCTGGGATTCAAACCCAAGTGCATCTGTTTCTTAAGTCCATGGTTTTTTTTCCTTTCTCCTTAGCATAAATATATGCATGGGAGTAGTTGGTATTTTCCTAGTGAAATAGTTTTTTGAACACAGGCTTCTGAGAGCTAGATAGTTCTAGCAGAAGTGGGCAATCTTTATGTCACTGGTGGCTCACCTTTTATCTTTGCTTGCTCCAAATCTCAAGCAAAGAGAATGAATCTCAGTCAAAAAAAAAAAACTACCATTATTTCAACGTAGGGTTGTTTGGTCTGGTTCTCTGCAGTAGAGTCAATGATGGTTTCATGGGTCATGACTCCAAAAAAGTATGCCCAATGACCTATTGAGTGTGTTTGAAATAAAACCATAATTTTGTTTTTAAGTTGTAAAACTGGTTAAACTCTGTAATGGTGGTAGTAATTTTAAAACAAAGCAGTCTTAGAGGGAGGCAGCTGTCATGGCTGAAGTCTTCGAGGTGAAAGTGTAAGAGAGAGTATAGAAGCCTCTAAGAATCAAATACTCTGACTGAAACAAAGAAGTGCAACTTCCCTGAGAGTCAATGATACCCCTGAAAGGAGTCTTTGAAAGTGGTGAAGGAAAGAGACAGATACACTGCTAGACAAAAATTTATTTTCTTTTCATTTAAAAAATAACTTTAGAAGGATTTTGACCTAGCATGAGAGTACTCAGAGAAGTTGGTAGTTGTGGAGTAGACAGTAAAGGTTTTCATAGATTAAAAACTAGCTGTGTTAGAAAGCAAAGGGCTGAAGTGAATCGCCAGTGGTCCTCATGAACAAAGACTGTCATTGGGTCGGGGTGGGAATCAGTGTGTAGACCAAAGGTGTTTCCTATGTTGAGGAGCCACCTAGCAAAGCCAACACAATATGCCAAGGAATAAAAATTGTTTTAGACAAAGTAAAGAGAGATTGTGATGAATCCTATAAGAACGTAGGTATAGATCAATGAGCAACTGACAGATGGGAATATATTGTTTTCCCTAAGTTATGACAATAGAATTTTGATCCCTTGATTTCAATACAATCAGAAATGAAATGGAATCATACATGGAGAAATATATTAGAAATTAATAAATTTAAGAAAAAACATTTCAGGGGCGTCTGGGTGGCTCAGTCGGTTAAGTGTCCGACTTCAGCTCAGGTCATGATCTCACGGTTCATGGTTTCGAGCCCCACATCGGGCCCTGTGCTGACAGCTAGCTCAGAGCCTGGAGCCTGCTTTAGATTCTGTATCTCCCTCTCTCTCTGACCTTCCCCTGCTCACACTGTCTCTCTCTCTCAGAAATAAATAAAGAAACATTAAATTTTTTAAAAAAATATTTCAGTGNCCTGCTTTAGATTCTGTGTCTCCCTCTCTCTCTGACCTTCCCCTGCTCACACTGTCTCTCTCTCTCAGAAATAAATAAAGAAACATTAAATTTTTTAAAAAAATATTTCAGTGAGAACACTTTCAAATAAGATACAGTAAGAAGATGTATGAGTAATTTATTGAAACTAATTGATATCAGGAACTTATTAAATTCTTTTGAGGTCCCATTACACTGAGGTCATAGATGATTCAAGAAGCAGAAAGAAGTGATCACACTTCCTGGCCTAGAGGCCCCAGGAGATACTACTCCCCTACTATAGAAAAATAACTTCTGGGTAAAACCAGACAGGGCAGGGCAAAGGAGCTTTACTCTTCCAGAAAATAAAAAAAATTACAAATCCAACCCAGTTCAGATAATTGACATTGGAGCATCCAATGCACTTCAATCTGTTACTGCCTAGAAGAAATAATTTAAGAGAAAGCATTGCAGGTCAACAAAGATGATGTTGCTTGGTTACTCAAAACCATTTGGTAGCATGCTGAGTTGCTCAGCTTTTTAGAAGAGCACTCTTTGTATCCACATAGGAAAAGGATGGAGACCACTCGAAACCATTTTTAATTGCAAACCTGCTTTATCTGAAAGCAGGCCTCACTTTTACGGTGCACAAGCAAGTTCAGAGGGCTTTATGAAAATATAAATTACTGAGATAATAAAAAATGTTAAATTTGGTTTGCTCTTCCAGATATTGATCATGTTGTGATGAATTTGCTCCTAAAGGAGTTTGAAGTGTTTGTTTTAGGGGGTGGGAAATTCAGGTTTTTGCCTTTCTGGCTCGGGAGTCCTAGGGGCTGCCTGGAGGCAATGCTGTTCATGGGAGAGTATGGAACTTTGGTGTCAGACAGACTCTGTCCAGATCCTAGTTTTGCTACTCTGTGCCTTTGGGAAAAAAACTACTTAAAATGTCTGAGCTTTACTATCTCATCTTTTTCATAAAACCAGTGTTTTTTCGGTAGATATTCGCTACAAGAATTGAGTGAGAAAATGCGTGTTATGTGCTTAACACCTAACAGATTTCCAACATCTATTCACTTATTATTTTAAAATAAGAGTGTTGCAAATATCTCCTCTTCCATATCAGAGGCTCTAAAGGATCCTTTTACAGCACATCACCTAACTGCGGTGAAGGTGGGAGGGGTTTCAAAAGGGAAATGAGGAGGAGAATGTAGGAAGGTTGTTGAAATGGGGATGCTCTTTAAACATTTAGTCTTTTCCAATTAAAAAATAAGACTTGGACTCTTTTTTTTAATGGATGGAAGTAGAGTAGAACTCAAAATATTTCCTAAGACTACAGGAAATATTTTTCTTTCTATGTATTATTTTAGACTAGTTGGTTTAATATTTATTCTGCTTAGTGGTATATAGTTCATTTTATGTGCTACAAATTTTGCTAAAATAGCAATACATTTTGTTCTTTAATGCATTAACAAATCAGTGGGAAGATTTGAGATATGGAAGTTTTGTAGGCAATTCTGTCTCAGTATTATATTTGGCAGCATAAATACTCACCCATTATTTTAAACATTTACCGAATTGATACCAAATATTTCTCAAATTTGGCTGATAAGAATATAAAAAGCTCATGGCTGTCGTGGGCACACATGTAGATTAGGTGAGATTTATTTCCAAATGACAACAACATTCTTAAACTTAGAATTCTCTATTTATATACCTAGGCTGTTTCAAAAAATTAAAGTTCCAGATCTTTCCCTGATCATGAGTTTTATACTGATTATAATTAAAAAATATATATTATTCCAATTAGCAGGGGAAAAAAGAGGATTTCACAGATGAAAGTGTGATCATTTTTGAACTAAGATGAAATGCCTAAAAGTTTATTTGCTGGAATAATTATTTACCAGTTTCTTTAAATTTATTTACCAACTTATTTACCAGAATAATTATTCATATAAAGGAAGGGAAAGGTGAAAGGAGTAATGGGATGGATAGGCTTATGAGTAGCTGTGACAAGTGTGAGGAAGTGAGAGAGAGCTATGAGAACCTTCTGTCTCCTAATTAAAGGGAACAGGAACCCCCCAAATTTAAGTTTGTAAATGTTGTCATTGGAGATGTAACCATATGGGTTGGGCTGGGGGAGTAGGTGGTTAGCAGAATCCAAGTCAAATGAAAAAATGAACACAAGAAAAAATTTCAGAATCAAAAGAAAAGCCACTTTTACGATTTTAAAAATATGGCTTAGTATATCATTGTGGTTAAGATAACTATCCCTGAAAGAAAACCTCATGGGTTCAAATCATGGCTCATCACTTGCTAGGGGCGTTCTAATGCAGAGAAAGAGCATCAGTCAGTACCTGGCACAGAGCAAATACTCCGTAAATAATGTTGTCGATGACAGTGATTGTGATTATCGATATACTATTCCACAGAAAATAGGGCCGATTACTCCCACATTGTGTTAATAAAAATAGAGTAATTTGGTACCATTTGCAAATGTGTGATCATCACCAAATTGACAGAAGAGAGTAGAATACTGGATAAATTGCCAGTGGTATTATTTTTAAATAGTATTAAATAAGGGAGGTCAGGTGCTAGAGAACACAAATTAGTAATCTAATTAAATCACCAGCAAAGAGACAGATTGTGTTAACAGCAGTCAAATTTGTTATTACAGAGCAATTATTAAAGGGAAATATTGAAAGATGCTATGTATCATTACTAGGTTTTAAACATTTCATTTACACAGGCAGAGAAGTATAGATTAATCAGTTCATTTGTTAAGTTAAAAGCTCCTTTATTAAAATATTTATATCATTTGTATAAAAGGAGCAACATTGTTGAAGACATAAAAAATATTCTGTGGCATTCTGAACTACATTCCTTTATAAAATTGTTTACACAAGTCGCTCTCAATAGAAGTCTCCAAGTGCCACGTATCCTAATTTGTGAGATTAAATAACAGTTTCTGGTTTTGACATTTGTACATTTCCTTAAATCACTCTCAAATAAAATGATTTCAATATGGCACCAAACTATTATTTAATTATATCATATATTCAAGGAATGTAATGTTTCGTGAAATATCAGAATTTTTACAAGACCAGGGAAAGTTGTTTTCTTCGCGCCCTCACCCACCTTGATTTCAGGACTTCATTAAGACTAGGAAAACCTTTACAGACTCCTTAATTCTGTGGCATTACAACTGGACACATTCAGACTTCCACAGCCTTTATACCAGGCTGAACTACATTCCCTCCCAGGCAATGTCAGTTTCAAACTTGAGGACCTGGGACAAGTTAATTTTACCTCTTTCAGCTCCAGTCTCTTGACTTATATAATAAGGATTAGTAATTGCCTCCTGATTTGGGGTGCCTGGGTGGCTCAGTTAGCGTCCAACTTGGATTTCGGTTCAAGTCATGATCTCATGGTTCACGGGATCAAGCCCTGCGCTGCTTGGGATTCACTCTCGCCCTCTCTCTCTTCCCCTCCCAGTCACATTCTCTCTCTGTCTCTCTGTCTCTCCCTGTCTCTCAAAATAAATAAATAAACATTAAAAGAATTAAAAACTTATTGCCTCGTGACTTTATCATGAGAATTACATTACTGTTTTTATAGGGTTAGGTCTTCACAGTACTGGCAGAATACATTTTTAGGTTGTCATTTAAAAATTTTTATTTTCCTGAATCTTAAACGAGTAGCGGCCCTTTGGTCAAATTTACTTAGATACTACTGATATCTATTTAAGTGGGTGTCTGATATATTTGAAGTGTGTGTGTGTGTGTGTGTGTGTGTGTGCACGCACATGTGTGCACATATGCATATGTGTGTAGTCTTGTGTTTGGAATGGTAAGGATTCCTTGATTAGTTATATCAAGGAAAAGAGTGAAAGAAAAGAGTTAGAAAAGAGTGAAAGAAATGGTTTTATACACACGCATACACCCATTAATACACATGGTTTCTGACTTATGATGGTTCACTTTAACATGTTTCAACTTTATGGTGGTTGAGAGTGATAAGCATTTAATGGAAACCATACTTTGAATTTTGAATTTCTATCTTTTTCCGGGCTATATGTGGTAAGGTTCTCTCTCATCATGCTGGGCAGCGGCAGTGAGCCCCAGGTCCCAATGAGCCAGGCAATCACAAGGGTAAATAGCCAATAAACTTGCATCTGTTCTATGCCCACCCAACCATCCTGTATTTCACTGTCAGTGCAGTAGTCAATAAATTACAAGAGATATTCAACACTTCATTATAAAAATGGGTTTTGTGTTAGATGATTTTGCCCAACTGCAGGCTAATTTAAGTGTTCCGAGCACGTTTAAGATAGGTTAGGCTAAACTATGATGTTCGGTAGGTTACCTGCATTGAAAGCATTTTTGACTTGAGGTATTGTCAACTTACAATGCATTCATGGAGACTTAACCCCATTATAAGTGGAGGAAGATCTGTAGATGTACCAGGAATGAGGATCTGTGTTTGGTATAACTGAAAAGGCTGTGAATTTAGAGTCTTGAGGCTCTGGGAAGCTTCTATAAGATTCTCATCTTGAGATTCATCTGCTTCCACATTTAGGGCCCATATAGATTTGTATTGTGAACAGCAGTGGTCTGGCGACTGTGATATGCCTCACTTTGTCCTTAGTTGAGAATTTGTGAAGATGAAAGTTATTGAGGAACTCACAATTTATTGGGGAAACATGCATGAATCATGTAAAAAATTATCATAATACATCATAAGTGCTGAAACATATGTATAAGCTAATTGTTCTGGGAGCACAGTGGAGGCAGCACTTGCTTTAGGTTTTGAGGGAAAAATAAGAGTTTCATAGGAGAAGAACAAAAAGACATTCACAAAATAAAGGGAACAACACTGGTCAAAGCATAAAGATCCAAGAGGTTGCCAAGAGGAAGAAGGTGGGTTTCTTGAATGACATATTGGATAGATATCAATACTGTGATCTATTTGGAAGTTATTTGGATTTATAAGCAAGGACTAAGGATAAATTCTTCCCTTCAAGAGTAATTTAAGATATGGCTACCAAAAAAAACCCATAATGTTTTTTGTTGTTGTTGGGGCAAAGGCACTGAGCATTTATTATCATTCTTTTTAAACAGATGACCACCAGAGGCCAGAGGTGTTGTACATTGCAGGAAAAACAATCAGTAAATGCAACAATAGTGCCTTGGTGTGCATTTCTATTTCCAAGGTTAATTATTTGTTTAATTAAAGGCTTCAGAATCAACTGGAGATGCTAGTGCCCAGAAATATTAGATAAACATGAGTCTCTTTGGCATGTAAGACTTGTGTGATGACCTTTTCAACCTCTCAATGCAATCCAGACTTTTCTCACTTTTAAGACCATATCGTGTTATACCTTTATTTGTATTATTTTTCCTTATAATTGTTGATTATTTAGACAATTATATCTGCATATCACAAAGGAAGGAATTGAGGCTGAGAAAGATTAAGTTATGTACCTAACTTATACCCTTACCTAGAAATTCATGGAGCCATGACTGGAATTCAGGCAATTCTATATTCTGGAAAAAATAGTTCTTGCTGTATTATGAGATGTTAGACTGATGAGACGAGGAATTCAGGCAGGAAGGCTGTTGTGGAGGCTACTGAAATTGTCAGGAAAGAGAAGACGACAGGAAGAGAGAAACACACATGACAGGAGACACTGCCACAGCAGCAACGGCATGGGACGACTTGGTGTAGAGAGAGAATGAGATGTTGAGGGTGGTTTCTGTGGTCCGGCCATTTTGCATAGATTTCTGCACCACAGGGAGCACAAAGGAAGAACAGAGATTGATGTAAATACTGACTTGTGCTTGGGGTTGAGGTTGGCAAAGCAGGGCACTGTTGGCACTTCTATCTGGAGCTCAAATAAAAGATCAGAATAAAGATGGGAATTTATTGATGGCTTGAAAATAGTCTTCAGGTTTCCTCAGGTGATTGTTCTTTTTGCTTTGGTCTCTCACACCAGCTATCATATAGAAGGGTGTTTGTTTTTTTTTTTTTTTCTGTTTTCCTATCTTGACAGAGAAGTTAAAATATGCTCATACTGTATGCAATGTGCCATTGTTATTATAACACATAATTCCATAATGTAGGTCTGGCCAAATATCCAAGAAGTAACCATCAGGATGAGCCTTCCTGTGTTCATATTTTGTCTGCATTGTATTCTTTGTGTGTTGTGGCTTGAGAATTTGATCTAAGCTTCCTGCTCCCTGGACCCATTTTGCTAACCGGTGTTCACTGTGATGTAAGGTGTGCTGGAGTCTCACCTGAGCTCCATCTGGGATCAATTTGGGGTTCTGGGATACTGGCTGTGACTGAAGAGCCGAGCGTGGGGTCTCATTACTTTTCATTCTAATGTTGTCTGCAGAAACTGTCTCTTTGGGAGCCAGGACCTGCGAGGATGACCTTCCAGAGCAGCAGTTGAGAGCAGCCTCAGGTAACTGGTCTACTCCTCAAAATCTCGTTTGTTCTAAATGCATTCCACTTGTTACTCTTGTCATTTATGTATGAAATGTATGTCCGGAACTGCTCTAATTAGGTCTGAGAAGATGTCTTATACAAATAAATTAAAAGCAAAATTAAATATGCCCGATATTTGGACACAGCTAGAAAGTAACATTTTAAAGAATGAGTTAACTTCTGCAGGATAATTTCTCACACCTACATTTACACACTATGAAATTTCACCTAACTGGTCAGTTTTATAAAACTATCAGTCAATACTATTTTTCCCCAAGTCAAACAACCTAGTTGGTGGAGTTGTTTTTGGTAATTGACGAGTTGACTGGACTTTGGATAGCCATGTCAACATCTTTACTAGTCCCTTGCTGTGTGTGTGTGTGTGTGTGTGTGTGTGTGTGTGTGTGTGTGTTAAAAGGCATCTATGCTTTCTTAGCTGCATTACATTCAGATACTTTAAGAGGAAATGCACCCATGTTGCCCTGACACACCTCATTTATTCCTGCTATGTAAGCACCATCACAAGTATCAGATTTATACAATTGGAATAATAAGGTGCCATATATGATTATAAAATAATAACGTGCCAAAATGATTATAAAAAGTCCTTTGCATTCATAATGAGGAACTGAAATACTTTTTGCAAGTGGAAACATTCCTTCAATATCAAGTCGGGGCTTCTCTCTTTAAAAATTCTTCAGTTAGGAGCCCATGGGTGGCTCAGTCAGTTAAGCGTCTGACTTCGGCTAAGGTCACAATCTTATGGTTCGTGAGGGTGAGCCCTACTTCAGGCTCTGTGCTGACAGCTGAGAGCCTGGTGCCTGCTTCGGATTCTGTGTCTGCCTCTCTCTCTGCCTCTCCCCTGCTCATGCTCTATCTCTCTCTCTGAAAAATAAATATGCATTATACATTTTTTTAATTCTTTGAAGTCAAGTTTACCTTCACCTTTATCATGAATTCTTTTTCAGTTTTTATGTTATTTTCCCTTAAAAAACTAGAGAGCATATTTAAAATAAAATAAGATAAACCAGTTCACCTTCCTCACCTCAAGCCAATCAAAAGATTTCATTAATTATCAGTTTGGAAGTACTAGGCCAAAAATCAAGACTATGACAAAAATATCAAACTAAAAACAAGACATTCCCTGTCAATAAATGTATTTATTGTTTTGTAAACAAGGACACGGAAATCTACACCTTCACCTTGGTCTCTGAGAAGCTTTACATTCAGATACTCTAAGGCTTTCTGGGTATTTCCACAGAGATGTTCTTTTTTTTCTTTTTTTAATGTTTTATTTATTTCTAGGAGAGAGAGAGAGAGAGAGAGCGTGAGCAGGGGAGGGTCAGAGAGAGAGGGAGTCACAGACTGAAACAGGCTCCAGGCTCTGAGCTAGCAGTCAGCAGAGAGCCTGACGCGGGGCTCGAACCCACGAACCGTGAGATCATGACCTAGGCAAAAGTCGGACGGTCAACCGACTAAGCCACCCAGGCGCCCCATCCACGGAGATGTTCTACAGGGAAGTCTGATATAACAAATTCCAAATGGAATTTCTTTTTTTTGCAAAACTGTTTCTTCTCCTCCATCTTAACTGATGCCACCGTGCCATAGACATACTTCTCGCAAAGAAGAAAACTAGAAATCATCAATTTTACTCAGAATATTAGTGCCAGCGACTGTTGGGAATAGGTCCTGAATGAGATAGATGTGTTCTCTCAGTTTTTAAATGTCATTTCTATGCAAATAAATTATTTTCAAGTTTCTGTACATTTAATGGAGGAAGTAAAAGAGGTAATGTGCTACAGCAGAGGTTCTCAAAGCATGGTCAGGCTCAAAGCATCAACACAAACTGGGAACCGTAAGAGTGCAAGTTCTTGGTCCCCCATCCCAGATTTACAGAATCAGAAACATTGAGGATGGGGCCTGGTAATCTGAAGTTAACAAGCCCTCCAGATGATGTAATTCCCACTACAGTCTAAGAATCGCAACTGTATGATAAATGATGTGCTCCTTTAGAAGTAGTGGTCAGAGGGCTCCTGGCTGGCTCAGTCGGTTAATGCTTCTGACCCTTGATTTTGGCTCAGGTCATGATCTCAAGGTTCGTGGGACTGAGCCCACATTGGGCTCTGTGCTGACAGCATGGAGACTACTTGGGATTCTCTCCTTCCCCTCCCCCCTGCCTCTCCCTGGGTGCACCCTTTCTCTCTCTAACTGAATAAACTTAAAAAAAAAAAAAGTAGTGATCAGAGAAGTTCTCTGAGGAGATGATAGGTGAGCTGAGTCCTAAATAATAAGAAGGAGCCAGTTATATGGAGTCTGGGGAAATGCCTTTCAGGTAGAGAGGGGAAGAAGTTGGTCATGTTCCAGGAAGAGAAAGAAAGCTAATGTGGAGATGTTAATGAATGAGTAGGGGAGTACCATAAGGTGCAGTCATAAAAATAGGCAAAGGCCTGGTCACTTCAACCATAGTAAGAAGTTGGTACATTATTCTAAGTCTAAGTGAAATAGGATGTATCACAGGGTTCAAGTAGGAGAATGGCTTGATTTTATTAGGACGTGCAGCATAAATTGTAGGAAAGCAAGAGCAAATCTGACCTCATTCTTAAACCATTTCAAAATTCAAAATTCAGGTAAAAGATTAACGGTATTGACAATGGAAATTTAGAGAAGTAGATAGATTTAGTGTGTACTAAGTATTGTGGAATTTGAGATAACAGAATTTCTAGTAGATTGTATGCCTCTGAGAGAGAAAGAGAAGAGTCAAGGAGGACTCTTGTTTTTGGTTGATGGTGGCAGCACCATTAACTAAGACGGAGAGATTGGCATGAAACGGAGTGAGTTGTCTTGAGGGGGAGCCAAAAGTTCAAATCGGCCATTTGAAGTTTGATCTGTCTTCTAGACATCCAAATGGAGATACAAAATTTAAAGTAAGGGATCTGGATGCTATCATCCAGGAAGATTATTATTTTTCCTCATATAAACTCCCTCTGTAGATAGAGAAGAGAATAGGGCTTCAGACCAATGCTGGAGACATGTCATTATTTAGATATTTTTCACATTTATTTATTTGAGAAAGAGGGAGGGAGAGGGACAGAGAGAGAGGGAAAGAGAGAATCCCTAACAGCTTCCATTCTGTCAGTGCAGAGCCTGCCCACAAGGCTCGATCTCACAAACCATTAGATCCTGACCTGAGTCAAAGTCGGACGCCTAACAGACTGAGCCATTCAGGCACCCCTTCGATATTTAGATTTTAAATGGAGGAGGCCTCAGCAAAGGGGAATAAGAGGGAACTTTCGAAGGGGAAGGATAAAAGTCACAACAGTCTGCAGCAATAAAATTCAATAGAGGGGCTTTTTTTTCAAGGAGAAGGGCATAGTAGCTTCTGCTGAATCAGGTTAAGTCATATGCAGATAGAAAGGTGATCCCTGCGTTTCCCAGCAGGGAAGTCCTTGGTGGCTTTGAGAAGACCAGTTGATTTGAAGCCTGACTGGAGAGGGTTGGATAACAAACAAACAAGGCCAAAATCAAAGAAGTATCATCTTAAAGTTTTATTGAAGGTAAATTGAAGAATAGAATCAAATCTGGACTCCTCTTTTTCTTCTCATACTCTTGCTTCCTAAATTCAGTTTGGTGTTCCAACTAATAAGTATTGCCTGCCTTCTATATTCTAGGCACTATTCTAGGCATTTCTGGCATAAAAATAAACAAGATGATTACTGTTTTCAGTAAAGATGTAACTATTAGGGGAAGTAGGCTATACACAGATAATTTTAGTTTTTTTTACATCAGTGCATAAGAAAAGAAAAGCAAAAAATAAATTTAAAAAACTTAAAACTATCTAGCATTAGTCTTTGGGGAAGAGTTTTTGGAGAAGGAAGTAATTAATAACACTAATAATAATATGGCTAGCATTTTAGTACTTATTTTGTGTTAGGCTCTGTGCTGACTGATTCTTATTCATTATCTTATAACAAACCTATGAGGCAGGTGTTATTAATGCCATTTTATGGATAATGAAACTAAGATTTCCCAAGCTGGGCTTGAAGGAAAAGTGGGGGTTATACAGTGGCAATAAATTGTTCTAGATAAGACAAGAAAATATAATGGTATATCTTATAGGGAGGAGGAGGGCATTAATAATGGTTACATGTTTCTAGAGCAAGTAGATTCAAGAAATATGGCCATTGGACTGGTAGAACAGCATCGCCTGGGAACCGAGACATGTCGAGTCTCAGGCTTCATTTTAAACCTACTGCATCAGAAGCTCTAGGGGTGGAGCCCAGCCATCTTTGTTTTATCAAGTCTTCCAGGGGGTTCTAATGCCCTAAAGTTTGAGAAGACTGTTTTCTGAATTAAGTTCTGGGCAGGAAGGGAAGAAAGATGAGACTGGTGTGGTAGACAGGGACCAGGTATCTTGAAGGTGTTCTTGCCACGTACGGAAGATTGAGCTTTTAGATTTTAGATACGCTAAGATTTTAAGTGGGGAAGTCAGTTAAATAGATCAAACTGAGGATAGATTTGGACTGAGTGGGACTGTGCAGAGAGACAATGGGGGAGTTCAGGAAAGGATTCTTATAAGCCAGGTATCTAGAGTAGACGCTCAATAGCTAAAATTAAAACTAATATATAAAATGTTTAAGTTACTTTCCTCTACTTCCTCTTTATGTGATTCCTCCTTGGGCTTAAAAAGTACGCACTGTTTTCCTTAGACAACTCAGACCCTCTCCAAACCTAACTGTATAAAAAAGCAATGGGAACCAAGCACAACTGGCTGGTGCTTAGATCAGCGGGTTTGCTTAGTAATTGTGTAATTTTATAGAATAAACTAATAGTGATTTTCCAATCATTTTTATTATTCAAATGGAAGTATTCTAGGCTATTCAGAAACTTTTCTTTCTTTTAAATATAGTTTATGTGTACGCATAGAGTAACTTACAAGATCATTTTGTTAGGTGTGATAAAAATGCTAGGGGAAGTGATTGTGACACACTTGTAAAATATAAGACTATAGTAGTATTTTCTCTTCTTCCTTGTACTTTGAAACATTTAAAAACAGAAATGTATTACCCCTTATTTGAAAACTGGAAATAGAGAACCTGGGTGGCCCAGTGTGTTAAGGACCCAACTCTTGATTTCAGCTGAGGTCATGATCTTATGGTTTATGAGATGGAGCCCCATGTTGGGTTCTGCACTAACAGCACAGAGCCAGCTTAAGATTCTCTCTCTCCCTCTCTGCCCCTCCACCATTTACGCACACACTGGTGTGTGCCCTCTCTCAAAGTAAATAAACTTCAAAAAATAAAAAAAGAAAATTGGAAAATTCTACAGGACCCTAATGCATTTTTGAAGCTTAAGTACATCCATGTCATAAAGTTTAGCATATGAATAAATACTGTATTTTTATATTTCATAAGGCAAAACAATAATTAAACTATATATTCTGTGAATACAACAGTGTTATGAAATGTTATAATACTTCCATTATTATTATATGTAATATATCAGTGAAGAAACCTATTGATGAAAATGAAATCTGTTTTAACATCTTCATTTTAGAATTTTATGGAATGGAATTTTATGGAATTTTCCTTCATTTTAAGGCATCCTTTAATACATTAGTATTATATATTAATAAATTAATATAATATATGTGTTTTTTCCTATACAGCATCTTATATTTTATGGCATTTTACTATTGAGAGAAATATGGTACTTGAAAATTAGAATGTAGACACCTCTTCCCCTAACCCCAAATGCAGCCTACAGTTTTCCTAGAGAAAGCTGTTTCTCCTCATTAATATTCTTAACTCTAAAGTCCATTTACAGAATGAATGTCAAATTTATTTCAAAAGTTCTCTTTAAGAATGAAAGTGAGCTTTTTTTTTTCCCCTGGCTTGTATGAAACTTTATGGTGTATATAAGTTACCCTTTGATTATTTTTTGCCTGATTAAAAATTTGCAAAGTTCTATGGCTCCAAAGAGCCTACCTGTAATAAACAGCTTGTGCCTTCCAAACCACAAAACAGGTCTGAATTGCTTGAGCATTAGAGCTAATTGCCTGCCTACTTCAAAGGAAGAACCAGAAAAGAGAGAGGGAAAAAAGTCACAGAAGCAGAGGCAGTGCGGGCAAATCCACCTCTAGAGGTTATGAGTTGTGGCTTGGGAAGAGTCAGGCAAAGTTATGGCCTCAGAACTGCTGTTTGCGATTAAGTTGATGGGGAGAGCCTACCCCACAATCTTTCCCTGCTGCTGACACAGAGTCTTTGTTCACATTCAGATTTCTCAAACTGTTGCCAGGGTCAGGCTGAGGTCAGACACCACAGTGATGTATAGAAGAACATGTCTGGGAATTTCTCTCACACTTAAAACACATACTGGAAAATGAAGAAGACCCTGCAAAAACTGTCTGATGAGACCCAGATTATCCTGTAGTTTTGTCTTTTAGTACCTTCATAATTTTTGTTTTCTTCTCCTGACACGCCATGTTTTATTAACGTGAGTTGCGATAGCCCTTACAATTTTATGTCCCCTCAAGATAAGGACACTCAGTAGCACTCTGACACTTCATTTTCCAGCCCTGGGGAAAAGGTCCAGTAAATCTACTCAAAGAAGTCTTGCATCCCTTCCCCAGGATGAGTTGAAAAGTAATTGCCATGGGCTGTCGTAGGTAGAGGGCCTGACAATGGATGTCATGTCATATGTGTGCACTTGGCAGGGAAACAGCCCAATCCAGTCATGACCTCAGCCTTCCTGCCCCCCAAACCAAACTGGCCACGGTCCCCAGCCAGGTTGGCCCCTGCTGGGCTGAGCAAGCCTGTGTTTGATCAGTAATTATCACTGATGAGGGGTGAAAGCAGGCTAGAGCCTTAAGAAGTGTTGATTCTCTCCTCTTAAAGGAAAAATTTCACAGGTATTTGCCTGAAAGGGAAGCTCCCCTGCCCCAAGCCCTCAGATGACTGACCGCTCCCCCCACCGGACCTCAGTTCTGCTTTCGTGCAGTGCAACTATGGAATAAATGGATTTGTATGGTGCCTTTGAGGACTCACAGTTGAAACGAATTCTTATTTCAAATTTATTAAATGCCCTTGTTTTCCCCCTCAGCTTTTTAGAGCTTCCCCCATCGAGCCCCGAAGTGCCCCCTTCTGTTGTTTCCTGGTTGCACAGTTGTAGAGCAGGGCTGGCCCGTGAGGCACTAAACGGCAATTTTTTTTTTTTTTTTTTTTTTTTTTTTCATTTTATTTTATTTTGGCATTTTTTTTTTTTTTTTTTTTTTTGCTCAGCTGCTACATATGACAGTGGATATTTCATTCTGCTGTCAGAACGTTATTAATAAAACATGGGGTGTGGAGAGGGCCACGATTTCCCCTTTCAATCACTATAGCATTTGCAATGAAAATTTTATGCAGTGTGTAATTTTCAGTTAATGCTTGACACTTAAAATGTCCGTAGCAGCGTTTTGTATGGTTATTGAAGGGTTAATTGTATCATGTTCCCTGCATAAAAGCTCTGCTTATCAAAAGCAAATAGAAGAGTGTATGCAAATGTGTGTCGATGACCTTTTGCCTTTCCAGGGTTAATTTATATGGTCATTAAAGATTTTATGAAATTGAGCAGTCTGGCGCTTCAAATCCCATTTTACCTTCTTCTCCTAATTTATGTAATTCCTACCTGAGCAGGGGAATATGATTTTTATTTTTTTGTGCTGCAATGAAAACAGCATGCCATGCTGTGGGGAGTTGCGAGTCTGGTTATCTGGCATTACTCAGATTGCTAAAAATTCATTAAAATGTGACATCAGCACAGTGAGAGACAAATGATCGCAGGATGAAAGAGAACAGTGGGCCTTTCACGGATTAGTGCTACACAGACTCAGCATAGAGGCTAACTGCATAAACAGATTAATCCACCAGCAGCGGCATAGCTAAGATTTACAGAATAATTAAATAGGGCTGAGTTACTGTGAGGATTTCCATGTAATCTAGCTGGTGTGAACCCGTGAATGAGGTGTGGGGTGACGTGGTTGTCATAGAAGAAGTATACCTTCTTATGTCCTATGCTCTGTATAGCTCCCTCTATAGAACACACACACACACACACACACACACACACACACACACACACCAATGTAACTGAAGTTTTGAGATCCTACTCTGACAAATTCCAAAAAATTCCCCCCGGGGGCCTGGGGACTGAAGGCAGAGTAACACCTGTCTTCCATTTAACCCGTCATGATCACATTATTTCACTAAGAATTGTTTCCAAGGATTGGGTTTGTCCTGTCATCTTTCTGAGTCTGCGGATACAGTAGACCCATGTGGTTGAGAAGTTTCTACTGTTAAGAGGACAGAATTGGCTTACACCTCTTTTTAAGTCTTTTCTAGCTTCGACCGTACTTAAGATGCTTTCTTTTAATTTAGCACAGGCACATTTCCTCAATGGGTGTCAAAGGAGTTCCTTTAGATGAAAATTTGCATTGGTGTAGTAGCAGGTTCTAACAGAGACTTTGGAATAAACTTATGTTCTTTTTTCAGAGTAAATGTCTGCAGATGATTCACAAAGAGCACTGCCTTTCAATGGTCACGTTGATTTTGGTGTGCATGTTTCTGGGGTTTTCAATCCTACTGACTGGTCTGCTTTGCTTGACAGAAGAACAGAGTGAGGAGGCTGAGGGAGCGGCCAAGCCTGCCTCTGTGGTGGAGGATGACGAGAGAGACACGTGTGAGAGAGACAGTAGTGAAGGCAAAAACTCTAATAAAGATTCTGGTAAGATGCTAGCATCTTTCACCTTTCTTCCCTCCATCCTCCCCCCCCAATTCCTCCCCATTCCCTGCAATCAGCCCTTCCTTCACCCCCCACCAAAGCTTATTAAAAGCTTTCATTCATTTAAAACTGTCTGAACATTCCCACTACTATTCATTGCATGTGCATTTTACATGTGATTTCTATCAGTAGCCTCCCATTGACCTATTTTTAATCATAACCATCTGACAGAATAGATGTGGATAAGTTGAAGAATATTACAGGACGACCAGCGAGATTATTTTTTAATCAAATCAGTTTGTGTGCTTGTAATTTTTTAAGCGCCTTTCATTAATCTTAGCTATACTTGTGATTCCTCTGATGGCATATTAATTTTTCATAAGCGCAGGATTAGATATCACTTGAAGTTTTTTCATTCAGTCACATGCACCCCCCCAAGCCACGTAACCCTAAAAATAAATGTTATTTTTCCTTGCTTTTTTACAACTTACACTCAGGAATTTGCTCTTTTTAAGGGCATCTATTTGAGGCATTTCAAACAAAATCCAGTGGAAAAGTTTACAGATGATTCAGCCTAAGAAAGAGGAAATATCATTGAAAAGGGATTAGGTGCTGGGTAATTTTGATCTTCTAGAATAGACAAATCCCAGTAATGAAAGCTACTGTCTTTGAAAACAAACCTTCGTGTCATGACATTTACTTGTGCACAAACAAACCCTAGGCCAGCATCTGGTGTGGATACCTAAGGCTTTTTCTGTGTTTGATTTGGCAAATATATGACTTCATCCATGCTTTGTATGTATGAGATGGAAATCTATGGTCGCAATGAATATTACATTGGCTACTTTTGCTGCACGCTATACCTAGTTTTATTATGTTGGACTCACTGAAGCAGAAGAAGTGCTGAAACGGGTTCAAGCCTATTAGCTTCAGGTACCCATCTATCTTTTCCTTGAATTCCAGTGACAGCTGCATATATAAAGAAGCTTGTTTTCACCATGAAGACATTGGGTTGTGCAAAAGATATCATTTTTACATGCAAGTTTGTTTAAGTCTGAATTATCCCATATTTGTCCTTCAGTCTTTGCCTATCTAAGTTTTGCATTCCCTTCAAAAATTATTTGAAGGGCCTCTCTGCTTCCTACTCCACGTCGTTCAACGCTACGTTTCTCTCAGGAGTCCAGTGGGAAAGCACCACTTAAATTTGCGTCTAGGATGTGGTGGCTAACATATGATCCTAATTTGATTTAAACAAAGAGGATCTAAGGTTGGTATTGAGCCTAAAGCAATGTAAAAAAGATGCCATAGCTGTATACTAGTAAGCCGGCTCCTGAGGTTACTGACAAGGGATTTGAAATACCTCGTGATCAGTTAAGGTCAAGGGCAGTGCCATCTAAACCTCGTTTGAAAATAATTGGAAATAGCAAGGTAGTCAGTTTATTCATTCTCTAGGATGGACCTCATCAAGCCTAGCTGCTTGGCTACCTCAGGGACGGCAGGCCTCTGTCACTGGTGTCCTTCTCACAGTCATACCCAAAGACATCGCAAAGCATATCCCTCCCATTCTTTAAAAGAATATGTGAAACACACAGGTAGCCTATTAGTGTCTGCTAAATGCTCACGTAATACTTAGGCATATGACATGATGCTTGGTTGTAAATATCTCATGCCTTCCAAAAGATGCATTCTGGGAATCTCTTGAAAACACATCCAATCTTACTATCGAGGGGGGAGTCTTACTGGAGAATCCCACAGAGGCAGGGGCTGTATCTTCACCAGCAGTTTACTGCTCTGTATAAATAATGGGCTCAATCACTCCCTAATGGCCTGATGAGTTATTGTCCTTTCTCGAGCGCCTAATTGTACCATCTAGACAGGGCTCCAGCTTCTGAGGGAATACAGAACGTTGCATAATGTTACTTATTTAAAACCATTTTTAATTCCTGCAGAAATTCCTCCCTAGGTGTATCTATAGAAATGAAAGTGGGATTTAAGCACCAACCAAAAAACAATTACTACCATTCAAATATTTAGCCTGGAAACCTCCTAGATTTCCAGACAGTTCTTGTAACTGACAACTAACATCAGCTTTCAACAAAGTTTTCCACTTTTTAAATGGAATCTGATTAAGTGAAAAAATTATTACATGGATTTTTTTCCTTATACATATTTCTAATGATTGAATAACCACTTATGTCTGTATTGGTCTTTTTCCTTATGTCCATTATAATTGTCAGAAAGTACTAGCAGACTTAAACGTTAATCACTGTCTTAAAATGTTAGATGGGAAAATAGTGTGGCCCCACTTTAACACAGACATTTTTAGACAGGGAGGAATTAGCACATGTTAGGAAGACTATGTTTGTGTAAGCTGTTGTGCTGTGTTGCTGACATTAATCTCTAGGACTGGAGCTTTCAAAATGAGATTTGGCAATATGCAAGTTATATTTGTTGAATATTCATTCATAATAGAAAAGCTTCATAATGCCTCATTTATATTGTCATTTAAATCTAGTGCCACTTTAGATTAATTATAATCCAAATTATAGCTCTGTGCAGTACAAGAATTAATATAGAGTTTATCCAGATTAATACATTTGCATTGAAAATGTAATATGTCTCTGCCATGGCTAAGGGGACCACTTTTTAATAAGGGAGTAAACATGAGGAAGGATGGAAATTAACCTTCATTATTGCAATTAAAATTATCCTTTCATTCCGGCCTCATTAGAAAGAATACTGTACCAGTAATTATAATTTAGAATTGTTTGTAGTTGAATAACATCCTTTGTTATATTCAAGTTTTATAGTAGTCAAACTTCATCAAATACATTGATTGATAGATAATTACTCAGGTTTTTGTTTTATTGGGTTTTTTTTTTCCAGATTTGTTTTGAGTACATATATATGCTATTGGATTTTCCTCTCTTATTATGAGTATAAACCACTTTACAACCTTCCGTTTTTTAGGGATTGAAAATTATTAAGTAGGCAGCCTCTGAATCAAAATGAATTATGTTATTTTTATATTAGCCATCTCATGCAAGCTAAATAATCCCATAACTGACAGATAATCATTGGCTCATCTATTTGGCAGTGCTTATTTGTAATTAGATTTCATTTTTTAGTTAAAATGCATTAAAATGACATTGTTTTTTGAGAATATTGGGATGTCCTTAATAACACAAAAATGAATTGTGATCTCATTTCAAATTTTGTCCTGGGTAACAAACACGGTTTAGTTCAAATAAAGTTTCAGACATAAACTATGAGTAATCACAAAACTTAATCAAAACCTCCCAAAATTGGCAGGCCCTTATTTAATATATTTCTCGGATAAGACAATTCAGAAAAAGATCCCAGAGTTGATGCCCTACAATTTATCACGGAGGCCATAGTACCTGAGATAGCACCCTTTGAGTAGAAAAGGCATGCGTGCATAAAATGTAACTTCCATCATCTTTGCAAATAATCTTGATGACCTCCCTTATCCTCAAGAGTCTGTTCTTGTTATGTTATTACATCTCAGTTTTCTCTGCTGCTTCTTATCAATGGCATCTATTTCTGGGCTGGCTGGCTATAAATGGAGGGGGAGCCCAGCCTTTATTTATAATTTCTTTTTAATTTAAAATAAGATGATCTTTAGGAAGCGTCCAGCTTACATTCAGATCATGGTTTAATTAACTAAGTTAATTAGCCACAAACTATTGAAGCTGACACATATATTGGATGGAATACTGTAGCCAACAGTTAGGCAATGGCTATGAAGTAATGGCCCTACAATTTAACTCTTTGCTTCCTCGAGACAACATGGAATGTCACTAAATTAAAAAAAAAAACAGTTTAATATACTGTTGATGAATATTAACAGTATGATATACTGTTGATGGATGTTAATAAGGCAAAAATAAGAACATGAATTATTTATACCAAATATTTTCACCAACTTCCAGCACACTCTTAGTGAAATGTTTCAAACCATGAAAGCAATATTTTTGATCCTTTATGGTACTAACATTAGGATATATATGCTTATGAAAATAAGGCCATAGCTATAAATTTAATAGATTTAGAAGTTTATTGAAGGTTTATTCTATTGCTGATGTTCCATAGCACCCGCAAGCAGCCAGAGTCATGGAGATTATCTTTTAACTGGTGTGTGACAGCTTTTGATAGCATAGGGAATTGGACCAACTTATTATTTGGTCATGTCCAATTCTACCACATACACAAAAAGGATGATAAGAAAATATGACACAGTATTATTCTCTTACGGGAATGTATTCATGCTCATTAATGAGGAACTTTTTAAGAAAACTCAGTTCCACAGGAGAAAGCAACTGGTAGGCATTTGCTGATTTAAATGACAATCATTTCATAGAACTTGGTCTGACACCATAGGGAGTACGTTTTATTTGCAAAATATTGTAGAGCATATCGTCTTCCTAATGTTATTTTTCACACTTTTAAACCAATATCATAAAAGGACATTTCGAGAAGGAAAAACATATTTTTTGATGCCAGAATTAATTATGAAATAAACATTACTGTTTTTGACCTATCTTTTGGATATCAAGTATTTGGGTATTGTTTAATCAGTGTAATGAAATTCTTCAGTCAGTCTCAAATTTAAGTTCATTCAAATACAAATACGATAAATCATTTTTTCAAATATTTACAAAGAATCTAAATTTCTCCAAGGCATATGTATATATAGGACAAATGAACTAATTCAAACAAAATCTAATGTTTGTAAATCCAGACATCAATAGCAGTATAATGTGTTGAAAATGTAGCACTAATTCTATACCTACCACAAAGCCTCAAGGGAATAAGATGATTGTCATCGTGTCATTTAACTCCTGTCTTTTTTTTTTTTTTTTTAATTTTGGTCTCCTCAGAGTCCTCTCACTTTTAAATTTCTTTCTGAATGTGAAATTCTTAAAATTATTTATATGGTAGAAAACATGCATCTCTAGTCAGGTTAGAAAAAGAATATATTTTTTGGTTCATTTTTACTCTGTTTCCGTAACATCCTTGACCTTATTTTAAAATTAAAACTGGGTTATTTTGCAATAAGGTGCAATTTGTTCATTTATATGAACCGTATGTGGATTGAAAAAAAATCATGATAAATCTTCATGCACAGCATACAATCAGATTACGCCTAGACTCTATATTTACGCGGGGTCTGATAGCAATCAATGGTTTAGCTTCATTGCATTTCAAGATGTATTTGCACCCAGTTGTCCAGTGATAGTGTCCTCACCCTGGAAATAATTTAGTTGCAAATTGACTGGAAGATGGTGAAAATTGAAAGTTAAAATTAGAAATACTCATAATAAACAGCAGAAAAAAGGTCAGATGATGCCGCGCTATGATGAGATTGGAATGGATGGTAAATGAGGTTTTGTGTTTGTCGTGAGATGTATGTGACATGCCTACCCAATGTCGTTGTAATATCCAGCCTCACAGAGGAGATTATCGGGAAAATTGATGCTGGAAAGAATTTTCTGTTAGATTGGGAAATTAGAATTGCACTCTTTTCTTTGATGTGTGTGAAGCTCCTGCACATTACATTGCTCATCTAGGCAAATTTCTAAACCATCTTTAACACCGAATATTCGGATTAACCTCATAAAACAATTGTCTTCTTGAGATTTGGGCCATAATGTTATGTGCACAGCCAGCTGCGGAGACATCTGAAGGAAAGCGTGAATCGCAAAATGTAGTGACAGATATGTAATGTGTACTAAATTTTTAAACCCTATACGTACCCCGTAAAAATATTATTTTAGTTTCTGAATTATAACTAGCCAGTTCTTCTCAGTCTTCTGAAATGTTTTCAGTGTCCAAGAATTTTAGAAAAAAGATGAGTAATTAAATGTTAGTCAAAGGAACTATTTTCCAAGTTAGCATTTGTGAATGGGAGCAGATTCGCTTTAATGTGATAAAGGCATCCTGAGACACCAGAGAGCATGTGTTATGGATGAATCTTTCAAGGTCACCTAGGGTTATCTAAACATGAGACAGAAGTACATTTTAAAATATATTTATAAAGTCTACTTAGTAGATAAAAAGAAGTGTGCTTTTTGCCTTTTGAGATTACCATCATTTAAAAGTGTTTGTTCAGTCATTTTAAGGATTCAGTGGATTTAGAGCCAGAGCTGTTTGAAAAACATGTAATTTTTCAGAGTTTGATGTTGTTAGTCTTTTAAAATTGAGGTTTTCTATTCTTTTTTGGGAATCAGGAATAATCACACCAGAAAAGGAGCTAAAAGTCAGTGTGGGAGGGGGGACCCAGCAGCTCCTGCTGGCCAAAGAAGAGGATGTTGCGACAAAAAGATCAAAACCTACAGAGGACAACAAATTCTGTCACGAACAGGTAAATATGTTTCTTCCCTTTGCTGTGTAAACCTGTTTATTATTATTGTTATCGTTGTTATTACTGCTGTTGTTATTGCTCCTGATAGTTACAGAGCCCCAAACGATTTCATGCTGTCGAAGTGTATGTAGAGACTGTGATCGGCGGTATAATGAACTCTTGGTGTTACTTCTAACGCTCTGAGGTCATTTGAGTACGTCAACTAACGGCGGCCATGTTTCTTCCATATTCTCCAGTTCTTTCAGTGTCCTTATTGTAACTACAACAGTAGGGACCAAAGTCGTATCCAGATGCATGTCCTGTCACAGCACTCGGTGCAGCCGGTCATCTGCTGTCCCCTCTGCCAGGACGTCCTCAGCAACAAAATGCACCTCCAGCTGCATCTGACGCATTTGCACAGTGTGTCTCCGGACTGTGTGGAGAAGCTGCTCATGACAGTAAGGACACCGAATGTTGATGCACGTGTGACATGCCCTCTGCAAAAGTCTCAACACAGAATCTGTAATTGTTGGTTGAGGAATTTATTTATTTTAAAATATTTTTAATGTTTTTATTTATTTCTGAGAGAGAGAGAGAGGCAGCATGAGCAGGGGAGGGTCAGAGAGAGGGAGACACAGAATCCGAAGCAGGCTCCAGGCTCTGAGCTGGCTGTCAGCACAGAGCCCGACGTGGTGCTTGAACTCATGAACCGTGAGATCATGACCTGAGCTGAAGGCAGACGCTTAACTGACTGAGCCACCCAGGCACCCCTTCAGTAGAGTATTTGACTATCTTACATTTTATCTGTAATGTTAACTAAATGACTCATGAGGACATGTGGCATTTCAAAATTTCTTGGTTATCATTATAAAACACTGGACCTACAAAAACCTTCAAGTCATAGGTTTGAAGAAAAAAAAGAAACGAGTACAGCATTCAACAGCATTGATCTCAAATTCAGAGGGATAGCCTTGATCCTCAAAATGTCTCTGCTTTTGTTGGAGAAATGTTACGTGAGCTATGCTCTCCTGCCAAGTGCAGGTGTAATGGAGTCTGCTTTCTGGGCCACATTTGACATGAACACCCGTGGTTCTCACAGGTGCCTGTGCCTGACGTGATGATGCCGAACAGTTTGCTACTGCCAGCAGCTGCCTCTGAGAAATCGGAGCGGGACACACCTGCAGCCATCACAGCTGAGGCGTCTGGGAAATATTCAGGTACGCCGGCCTGGGAGCAAGATGTACAGAGAACATGCTCGGGGGTGCGTGTTTGTGGTGACAATCCAGGATTGTTACTATCAAAGTTGTTGTTGTTGTTGTTGTTGTTTGCAGAGCATAGAGGAAAAAAAGCTATGGTGTGTCCACGAGTAACATTTTCCAAGGCACATTTAGTATCCATCTGGTTATCTGTGACTGCCCTTGGGGGACTTAAGTGCCGATGACCAAGAATAGTCTGTGTGTTCTAATTCCTGAACACTGAGGTTATGGCTCTCGATAACATGCTGATTGCAGCCTACTATAATTACCTTCAACTTGCCTTTTTTCCTCTCCTGAAATTCCTTGAGGCCAGGGGTGCTTTCTTGTTCATCTCCAGGGCCCAGTACAGTGCTTGGCACATAGTAGTTGCTCAATAAATATTACTTCAAAGATTGATTAAGTGGAAATCTTTAGTGGTTCCTACTTAGGAAATTTATTGGCATTTAAGCAGTAGGCTTTCTTCCTGTGAGCGACCTATTTGTGCTTTCTTCTCCACAGGCGAGAGTCCAGTGGATGACAAAAGTATGGCAGGTCTTGACGATTCAAAGGCTGGCATGGAAATAAAGAGTGAGGAGCAAAAACCGACTAAAGAACCCATGGAAGTGTCAGAATGGAATAAAAATAGCAGTAAGGATGTGAAAATCCCCGACACTCTCCAAGATCAGCTGAGCGAGCAGCAGAAAAGGCAACCACTGTCTGTGTCGGACCGCCACGTTTATAAGTATCGCTGTAACCACTGCAGCTTGGCTTTCAAGACGATGCAGAAGCTTCAGATACATTCCCAGTATCACGCGATTCGGGCCGCGACGATGTGTAATCTCTGCCAGCGTAGTTTCCGTACATTCCAGGCTTTAAAAAAACACTTGGAAGCAGGCCACCCCGAGCTGAGTGAAGCTGAGCTTCAGCAGCTGTATGCCTCCTTGCCCGTGAACGGTGAGCTCTGGGCAGAGAGTGAAACTATGACGCAGGACGACCATGCCCTAGAGCAGGAAATGGAGAGAGAGTATGAGGTGGACCACGAAGGGAAGGCAAGTCCCGTAGGAAGCGACAGTAGCTCGATTCCTGATGACATGGGCTCTGAACCAAAGCGGACCTTACCTTTTCGAAAAGGGCCAAATTTTACGATGGAAAAATTCCTTGATCCATCTCGCCCGTATAAATGTACAGTGTGTAAAGAGTCGTTCACCCAGAAGAACATTCTCTTGGTCCATTATAATTCAGTTTCTCATCTGCATAAGTTGAAGAAGGTTTTGCAGGAAGCCTCCAGTCCCGTTCCGCAAGAAACCAACAGCAGCACAGATAACAAGCCCTACAAGTGCAGCATCTGCAACGTTGCGTACAGCCAAAGCTCGACACTGGAAATCCACATGAGGTCCGTGCTCCACCAGACAAAGGCGAGGGCCGCCAAGCTGGAGCCGAGTGGCCACGTGGCTGGTGGGCACAGCATGGCGGCCAACAATAGTCCCGGCCAAGGGATGTTAGAGTCCATGAGTTTAGCGACAGTAAGCAGCAAAGATGCCCACTTAGATGCCAAAGAATTAAATAAAAAGCAAACTCCGGAATTAATCTCTGCCCAGCCTAGCCATCACCCACTGCAGTCACCAGCACAAATCCAGATGCAGCTACAGCACGAGTTACAGCAGCAAGCCGCCTTCTTTCAGCCTCAGTTTCTAAACCCCGCCTTTTTGCCTCATTTCCCTATGACCCCGGAAGCTCTGCTGCAGTTTCAGCAGCCTCAGTTTCTCTTCCCATTCTACATCCCCGGGACGGAGTTCAGCTTGGGGCCGGATCTGGGCTTGCCCGGCTCGGCCACGTTTGGTATGCCCGGCATGTCAGGAATGGCTGGATCCTTGCTGGAAGACTTGAAGCAGCAGATTCAAACCCAGCACCACGTTGGCCAAACTCAAATGCAAATTCTACAGCAACAAGCACAACAGTACCAGGCCAGCCAACCCCAGCTGCAGCCCCAAAAGCAGCAGCAACAGCAGCAACAGCAGCAGCAGCAACAGCAGCAGCAGCAGCAGCAGGCAGCAAGCAAATTATTGAAACAAGAGCAAACGAGCGTAGCTAGTTCAGACTGTCCTGTTCCGAAGGACGCGCCGTCTTACAAGGAGACAGAAGAGATTGCTGAAAAGCAAGAAAAGCCAAAGCAAGAATATTCAAGCGAAGGTGAAGGACTCAAAGAAGGCAAAGACCTAAAGAAGCAAAAATCCTTGGAACCCTGCATCCCACCACCCCGAATCGCTTCAGGGGCCAGAGGAAATGCAGCCAAGGCTTTACTGGAAAACTTTGGTTTTGAACTGGTCATTCAGTACAACGAAAACAGGCAGAAGGTACAGAAGAAGGGCAAATGTGGTGAAGGGGAGAACACTGACAAACTGGAATGCGGAACATGTGGCAAATTGTTTTCCAATGTTCTTATTTTAAAGAGTCACCAAGAACATGTCCACGGGCAATTTTTTCCTTACGGAGCACTAGAAAAATTCGCTCGTCAGTATAGGGAGGCCTATGACAAGCTTTATCCAATTTCACCATCTTCTCCAGAAACGCCGCCTCCCCCCCCTCCCCCGCCCCCTCTGCCTCCAGCTCCTCCACAGCCTTCTTCCTTGGGTCCGGTAAAAATCCCAAGCACGGTTTCCACTCCTCTGCAAGCACCACCACCCACTCCCCCTCCGCCGCCACCACCCCCGCCGCCTCCCCCGCCTCCACCCCCGCCCCCTCCCCCTTCAGCTCCCCCACAGGTCCAGCTGCCTGTTTCCCTGGACCTTCCACTCTTCCCTTCCATTATGATGCAGCCCGTGCAGCACCCTGCACTCCCTCCCCAGCTCGCCCTGCAGCTGCCCCAGATGGACACTCTCTCTGCCGATCTCACGCAGCTTTGCCAACAGCAGCTCGGATTAGATCCCAACTTCTTAAGGCATTCTCAGTTCAAACGCCCACGGACAAGAATTACAGACGACCAACTAAAAATCCTGAGGGCTTATTTTGACATCAACAATTCTCCGAGTGAAGAACAGATCCAAGAGATGGCAGAGAAATCTGGCCTCTCTCAAAAAGTTATCAAGCACTGGTTTCGAAATACGCTTTTTAAGGAACGGCAACGAAATAAGGATTCGCCGTACAACTTCAGTAACCCTCCCATAACTGTTTTGGAAGATATCAGAATTGATCCACAGCCCTCCTCTTTAGAACATTACAAATCGGATGCATCGTTCAGCAAAAGGTCTTCTAGAACGAGATTTACCGACTACCAGCTTAGGGTTCTACAAGACTTTTTTGACACAAACGCTTACCCAAAAGATGATGAAATAGAACAACTCTCCACTGTTCTCAATCTCCCTACCCGGGTTATTGTTGTATGGTTCCAGAACGCTCGTCAGAAAGCACGCAAGAGTTATGAGAACCAAGCAGAAACGAAAGATAACGAAAAGAGAGAACTCACTAATGAACGGTACATTCGAACAAGCAACATGCAGTACCAGTGTAAAAAGTGCAATGTGGTTTTCCCCAGGATTTTTGACTTGATTACGCATCAGAAGAAGCAGTGTTACAAGGATGAGGATGATGACGCCCAAGATGAAAGCCAAACCGAAGACTCCATGGATGCCACTGATCAAGTAGTGTATAAGCACTGCACGGTGTCTGGTCAGACGGACGCAGCCAAAAACACTGCTGCCCCCGCAGCGAGCTCTGGCTCTGGGACGAGTACCCCCCTGATCCCGTCCCCCAAACCAGAACTTGAGAAGACCTCTCCAAAACCTGAATATCCCACAGAAAAGCCAAAGCAGAGTGACCCCTCGCCCCCTTCTCAAGGCACCAAGCCAGCCCTGCCATTAGCATCAACGTCCTCAGACCCGCCCCAGGCTTCGGCAGCCCCGCCACAGCCACAGCCACCGAAACAACCCCCGCTGGTCGGAAGACCTCCCTCGGCCTCGCAGACCCCGGTCCCTTCCAGTCCACTGCAGATTTCCATGACTTCTCTCCAGAACAGTCTACCTCCACAGTTACTACAATACCAATGTGATCAGTGTACAGTGGCCTTCCCCACTCTGGAACTCTGGCAGGAGCACCAGCACATGCACTTCCTTGCTGCTCAAAACCAATTCCTTCACTCTCCGTTCTTGGAAAGGCCCATGGATATGCCCTACATGATATTCGACCCCAACAACCCTCTGATGACCGGACAGCTGCTGAGTGGTTCTCTGGCGCAGATGCCACCGCAGACCGGCTCCTCTCACGCCACACCGCCCGCCACGGTCGCCGCTTCCCTGAAAAGGAAACTGGATGATAAAGAAGACCATGCTTGCAGTGAAAAGGAGGGAGGCAACAGCGGTGAAGACCAACACCGCGATAAACGCCTGCGAACCACCATCACCCCCGAGCAACTGGAAATACTCTATGAGAAATACTTGTTGGATTCCAACCCTACCAGGAAAATGCTGGACCATATTGCACGTGAGGTGGGGCTGAAGAAAAGGGTCGTGCAAGTCTGGTTCCAGAATACCCGAGCTCGAGAAAGGAAAGGCCAGTTCCGGGCAGTGGGCCCAGCACAGTCCCATAAGCGGTGTCCTTTCTGTCGAGCCCTGTTCAAGGCGAAGTCAGCCTTAGAAAGCCACATCCGCTCTCGGCACTGGAACGAGGGAAAGCAGGCCGGGTACAGCTTGCCGCCAAGCCCTCTGATATCAACGGAAGACGGGGGAGAGAGCCCTCAGAAATACATTTATTTTGATTATCCATCTCTGCCCTTAACGAAAATGGATCTATCAAGTGAGAATGAATTGGCGTCTACAGTGTCAACGCCTGTGAGTAAAACCGCAGAACTGTCGCCGAAGAATCTTTTAAGCCCTTCCTCTTTTAAAGCAGAATGTTCTGAGGACGTAGAGAATTTGAATGCCCCTCCTGCAGAGGCAGGGTATGATCAGAACAAAACTGACTTTGATGAGACTTCATCGATTAATACAGCGATCAGTGACGCCACCACCGGCGACGAGGGCGCGGCTGAGATGGAAAGCACCACGGGAAGTTCCGGGGACGTGAAGCCAGCTTTATCTCCTAAAGAGCCCAAAACTCTTGACGCGCTGCCAAAACCCGCGACCACACCCACCACGGAGGTCTGCGATGAAAAATTTCTCTTTTCTCTCACCAGTCCCTCCATCCATTTCAACGATAAGGATGGCGACCATGACCAAAGCTTTTACATCACGGATGACCCCGATGACAATGCCGACCGCAGTGAGACATCCAGCATCGCTGACCCCAGTTCACCGAACCCCTTTGGATCCAGCAATCCTTTTAAATCCAAAAGCAACGATCGACCAGGTCACAAGCGTTTCAGAACCCAGATGAGCAATCTCCAACTCAAGGTTCTCAAGGCTTGCTTCAGTGACTACCGAACTCCAACCATGCAAGAATGCGAGATGCTAGGCAATGAGATTGGTCTGCCCAAACGCGTGGTCCAGGTGTGGTTCCAAAATGCAAGGGCAAAGGAAAAGAAATTTAAAATTAACATAGGGAAGCCTTTCATGATTAATCAAAGTGGAACAGAAGGCACCAAACCAGAATGTACCCTCTGCGGGGTGAAGTACTCTGCCCGTTTGTCCATCAGAGATCATATTTTCTCCAAACAGCACATTTCAAAAGTGAGGGAGACTGTTGGGAGCCAGCTCGATCGGGAGAAAGATTACTTGGCTCCGACCACCGTTCGACAGCTGATGGCCCAGCAAGAACTTGATCGTATAAAGAAAGCTTCAGATGTGCTGGGCTTAGCGGTACAGCAGCCGGGCATGATGGACAGCGGCTCCCTCCATGGCATCAGTCTGCCGGCAGCCTACCCAGGCCTCCCCGGCCTCCCCCCGGTTCTGCTCCCTGGAATGAACGGTCCATCCTCCTTGCCTGGATTTCCACAAAACTCAAACAGTAAGTCCTTTCCAGGAGAGTCAGTCTAATTAATTAATTAATCAATTTTAGGCAGCCGATCACAGGTGACCAAGAGCAGGGTACCTCTGAATCTCTTTTAATTTCAGGAAGTGAAACCTTTACATTAATTGAAATATATACTTTGCTGGCTATAATTAGAACCAGGAAGTAAGTCAACCTGAACACATACAGAAAAATAAAGACTAGGGAGGTCATAGTAGTGTCTCAGAAATATATTAATTATTTGTATCATGACATCCTTATGTCTTAGAAGTATTCTTTTTATATAATTATTTTAATACTGATTTCAAATGGCATTTTAGCACAAACATGTGGCATAATATTCGGTATACATATTAATAAAGCTAAGTGTTAAATAATACATATTTTGGATCTTAATTTATGTTCTTTCCAAGGAAAATTTTTGTTTGTTTGTTTTGTTTGTTTCTTTTTATTCTTAAGTGCCAGGAAGTTCAAAACCTGAGGGCCCCCTAGATGCAGGAATTCACCTACATTGCACCTAGCAGAAAATAAACTAAACTTCAAAGTTTAATTCCTAAAAATATGACTTCTGCGATAATTTGCAAGTTAGCATTGCTATGAGATTTTTATTTTTGTAGCACCAATTGTTACTTGTTATTTAAGTAAATTTACGACCTTAGACATATATTGATATTACTCTATGACTTTCTATCCCCACCTTTACCCAATGCCTATAATTAAGTCATAACTAAATTGTAAAGCTGTTTGAGGCAACCCCAGATGATGGACCCAGTTCTGTGTTCATCAAGAGAAATATAACTTGTTAATCAAGAGAAACATAAGTTGTGCAGTTTCAATTTTGTGAATAAGAATAGGTATCCAATTATATTGGGTTTAAAAAAAGTTGAATATTGTGCACTAGGCAATCACCCAGCCACACTTACTGTTTTATATGTTATATAAACATTACATAGGGGCGCCTGGGTGGCTTAGTCGGTTAAGCGTCCGACTTTCGCTTAGGTCATGATCTCGCGGTTCGTGGGTTCGAGCCCCGCGTCGGGCTCTGTGCTGACTGCCAGCTCGGAGCCTGTTTCAGAGTCTGTGACTCCCTCTCTCTCTGACCCTCCCCTGTTCACGCTGTCTCTCTCTCTCCTAGAAATTAAAAAAAAAAAATAAAAAAAAACCTATTTAAACATTACATATTATGCAAAATAGAAAACACGGTTCTCTTATAATTTCTTCCTTAAAGTTTTATTTTTCAAATTAACAGTGATTTTTTTCAAACAAAATGAAGAAGAAACAGTGAAGTCTTCCCTTTTTACAAGGAAATTTTGACATTATCCAGAATGAACTAATTGCATATCTAGAAAGTTTCCAAAACACACTGAACTTTTTTTCATTTTCATAAATTGGACTTTTACATAAATTTCAAACTTTTTGATTTCATCTTTCTCTTATAAAAAAAAATCATGTGATTGTAGGAAGATAGTCCTATGTTAACTTTCAGCTTGAGAGACATGAAAACGATGATATCGAATGGCCCCTTGCCCGACTGCTATCTCCTCTGGTTTCCCCTGTCCTGAACGACTAATTGGCATTCGAGAGAAACAGAATAAATCTACACATTTAGAAAAATGCTCGAGAACAATTCTGCAGTGGCCCTTCCTTCAACTATCCATAACTATCATACCAACTACTTTGCCTCTAAGTGGTATTTTGGGCTTAATCATCTGGTGGTTATTCTTGGGGCCTTAAAATGTGAGAGTTACAATTGCATGTTCTGTTTGTACATTTAAGTTAAGTCAGATATAATTTTTTTTTTTTATGTTTTATTTATTTTTGAGAAAGAGAGAGCTAGCAGGAGAGGGGCAGAGAGAGAAGGGGTCAGAGGATCCAAAGCAGGCTCCTTGCTGATGGCAGTGAGCCCAACATGGGGCTCAAACTTACAAACTGTGAGATCATGACCTGAGCTCAAGTCAGACACTCAATAGACTGAGCCACCCGGGTGCCCCTAGATGTAATTATTTTAAAAATAATGCAGGGGCGCCCGGGTGGCTCAGTCGGTTAGGCCTCCGACTTTGGCTCAAGTCATGATCTCACATTTTTGGGTTTGAGTCCCACGTTGGGCTCTGTGCTGATAGCTCAGAGCCTGGAGCCTGCTTCGGATTCTGTGTCTCCTTGTCTCTCGGCCCCTCCCCGTCTCGTGCTCTGTCTCTGTCTCAAAAATAAATAAAACATTAAAAAATTTAAAAAAAAGAATAATGCAGTGCTTGTTCTTTTTGCATGTGAATGTATTATTAGACTTCCCCTCCCATGTCACATAATCACTGTGATTATTGACACATAGGAAAATGTCTGACGTGGAAAAATTCCTATGATCAGTTTCGTAAAATAGAGACTTTTCCACATAATGTCTGCTGTGGAAAAACTCCTATGGGCAGTTCTGTAAAATTTACAGTTATGTAAAATTTAAAATGAAATATTATGTAAGATAGAGTAAAATTTGATATTTTACACGCACTAGAAACAGGTGAAGTGTTTAAGTGTCCGTGTTCATCTACAAGTCTGCTTTGACTGCTGCTAAAATGGCTGCCAAAATGGCAGCCAAAGCATCTTGTTTACTCTCCGCTGGATCACGGGCCTTGCTTGTACATCGTGTGCCTCCCTGACCACCCTTCTGATTTGTCTCTCGGAAACCGGTACCCAGAGGGCTTACATGAGAGACAGTGAGAAGAGAAGTGAGAAATGTTTATGAAATACTTAAAGAACCTACCCTTTCTTCTCATTCGACTCACCATAAATATAATTTATATCCTCCTCCCAGAAAGGTGGGCTCTGCTTCTAAGTATCAGAGGTGGGGAAAGATGCTGGAGGCCCTCCCTTCCGGGAGCATGAACGGTATCTGTAAATGCATCAGGTACTGAGGAACTTGTTGCCTTATTCAATCCTGGACCAAAACAGACCAGAGAGTGTTACAAAGAGAAAAGGTCTGTGAACCCACCTCCTCGAGTTTGCAACTTCCTTGCATTTGTTCTTGTTTGCCATGGATTTTAAACATTAATACAGCAGAGGTACCAGCAGGACCCTGTCTGAGAACCTCAGTTCCCACACTTAACAGTTCACATCCTGTTTAGGCTAATTTCCCCGTGGTGGGTAACGCTGAATCTTCTATTATCTCATAGCGTGGAGCTGGGGTTCTCCATCTTTCTATCATCATCTTGCTACTGTGTTATTTTTCATCAAACAAAAATTGCCTTCCCTTTACAGGAGAAGTAGACATAGAAGTAGACATACCAGCTAGGTGAAATCAAAAGGAGAAAATGACTTCCTGAGTAGAATATAGCTGTGTTTCTCACATGCCCTGGGCTCTTGCAACAGCTTGAAATATATATATATGAACAAACTTTGAGAATATGACATGTTCATCTTGGGCCCACTTTAATGAGATTTAGTTATAGAAAAAGCTTCATTTTAAGATGCCCTATCCCTTTGAAGGTAAATCTGAGGGTTTTAATCCTAAAGAAATCACTAAAAAGGGACTCCACTGAATATGAGATGTGCCATGAAGTAATGTCTGCTTTCAACGGCTACCCCCCAAAATTGATTTAAGTTGCAATGTGTGTGTTCAGTTTTAGTATTTATCAGCCTCACTGATAAAAATCACCCATTTTATTCTATTTTGGGTGGAATGGCCATTCTGGTTTACCAGCTTTAATGCTTACCTTGCTTCCAACAAATCTTCAAAATATTTAGTCTTTCAAGATCATAAGAAGGCTCTGTCAGGAGTAATATACATTATGCGTGCCTGTTTCCTGAATTATATCCTGGTCCTCTCCTCAGTATCACTGATTACTATTACTCATTTGCTAATAGAATGAATTATTTTCTACTCAAAAAATTTCCACTTTTGTCTTTTTCTATCATGATCATATGCAAAAAGAGCAAGTGGCAATAGAAAATCACATGCCTGTGCACCTGGAAAAAATCAGAAAACTTTAAATTTACATTTTATCCTTTAGGATGTTGGCTTCCTTTGGCATTTTGCTCAAGATGAATAGGAAAATAACTTGATTTTCTATTTTTAACTTATTTACTTTATCGTTTTAAGCAGTGTCTGATTTTTATATCTTCCATTAGTGTTTGGAAACACTGTCTAACCCAATTTCCTTAAATGGAACTTTAGAACATGCCTTGTGCATTTTTCTCATACTTCAATGTAATTTACCAGCACATTTGGGGTAAATCTAGATAAGAGTAAGTCTTTCATAATTTTAGCACAATTATCTTTGGCCCTATGTACATAATAAGCTTTATTTTCACCTCGAAAAGAAAATTTTCCCTCTGGGAGACCTAGATCAAAGAAACCTGGGAGAAAATAACTAGATCTAAGTGTATTGTGAGACAAGTATTTTCTTCCAAAAGCATAACTTTCAGGAATAGGCAGCTGTTTCAGGAGAATCAAACCAAACAAAATAATGATAATAGGAGATTATCTGCAGAAAAACTTTTATCTCTCAGTGAAATTTCAAAGAACTGGAGTAGGAGCTAGGGAACAGGAACAAAATGTCTTTAGCACTATAACCTGTAACAGACTTGAAAATTTGACAAGCATTTAGTTTATAGTTACTACCACTTGTTCCGTATTGAGATTGCTGTTCAGTTTTTCTCTTCTATTTCCGACGTTCATATATCAGTTGGCTATAGCCTATTTTACAAGCTTAGGTGTTTTATTGTAGGCCCAAGGCATATTGTTTATTATCCTTCATCTGCATCTCTTTTCCTAAAATTTTTACTTAATAGCTGATTATTTAGTTCACATTACTCCTCAAGATGTTGAATTCCTGAAAACTCCTGCTGGTCTTTGACTGTAGGAGTTAGGATTGCTATTATACAACTTTTCATGTCATTTCATTATGTGATCTGTAGATAGGAACTTGTAGACCCCATCTGAAAGGCTGAGTCCACAACTATTGATCCATTCTGCTTTCTAACTGCCACTGCTGTTTTAAGTCTTTGAGTTCCTTAAAATTTCTCATCTTAAATTTTATCATGTCAGATAGGCAAGCCAGCAGTTTTCTTAGATGTAGGGGGCAAAAGCAGTTAGGTGGAGAGAGGTGCAATTGAGTACAAAGTCTAGTTGGACTAGACCTAAAATGAAGGCTGGCTTCATGGCTTCATGGCTTCATGAAACTGAATGCCAACACAGTATCACTCTAACAATGCAAGGAAGGTTCTTCTGTCCTTAGTAAAGCTTTTTCCACCTGAATCACTCAGGCCTGAAATTCTATAATTAGATATTAATTCTTTTGACTTAATGAATTATCTTCTGTTAAATGGAAAACAGCATAGAATATCATGAAATCAGAATACTACCACAGTTAGAAACCCCAGATTACTTAATCTAGTATATAGTAAGCCTTTTCAGAAATAGGTGTATTCAAATCTTTCATTCTTTCTTGCAAATAAACATTTATAGAGAGGCGAATGGAAAGAAGAAAAGCCTGGTAGTCAGGAATGAAGGCAAGGGACTTGAGGGTTTAGTGCCCCAAAACAACTCCTTTACTTCACAGTGTTCTTAGGGCTGGTCTATGTCCCAGGAATCTAAGAAGTCTATACTAGCAAATTCGATTCAGATTCAGGAATTTGTTCATTCATTCCTAACCATTCCCCTACAAATCTTAAACAATTTTCCTTTAAATGTGTTTCCAATGTGACAGCCGTTCTTATGTAAAATGTAAATACTTGCTATCAGTTTCTCCTGGAATACAATGTTACTTTCAAGGATTTTTTTTTTTTTTTGCATTTTAAATATTTGTACTTTTTAACTTTTGAAATTAATTAGACAGGAACTTTGAGTGGCAGCTATAAAATTCAGTTCCTCAAACCGCATCTCCCATTGAGTCATAGATTTCTCTCTGTCAAGTCACCTAACAGCTTTCAGATTCAATTTTCTTAAAAAAAAAAAAAAAAAGGAATTTTTAGCATCTGTCCCCACTTACCATTGAGGATATCAGGAAACTATTCTCTGACATGATGGAAATTCCTTAGAGATTATCACTAATACAACTACAGAAATTATTCCAAAGCAAGTCAGAGAAGAGTTGGGCGTGGTGAGGTTACAAAGAAGAGCAGCCAGTAATAAGCTGGGTTAATTGACAGTAATATGATAATGATTAGGGTCAAGTTGAGAGTGATGTTGAGGACTTCAGCATATCTTGAGTACTAAGCCTGAGAAAGCTTTCTCAGCTGGGCAAAGTCTAATTAAAGTTTTTTCCTAGCTAAAGAGATAGAAGTATGCAGTTTTTATGTCACCTGTTCTTCCTTCCTTCCTTTCTTCCTCCTTTCTTCCTTCCTTTC
>NW_024081863.1:0-65000 GCF_003009895.1 Hyaena hyaena | reverse complement strand
GATTTAGTGTTAGGTTGATCTAAATCGGAGGTACTGCCCTTAGCTGTGTTCTCTTGTTAGGATCTACTGTTTCTATTATATGTGAATGTCTTAAACATGGTTGTCTACTCCAGGCTCTCATGTATATGAATTATCTGTAATTCTGAATATGCCAAGCTGTTGCAACTCTGCTACATCCGGCTGGAAAGGCATTCCAGGTTGTGCACGTTCACACTTCCAGACACTTTTTTCCAGTTTTCTCTCTTCCTTGCCAGTTGCACATGTATCATTCTAGCCACAGCTGACTGTTCTTTTCTGTGATCTGCGCATGCTTCACCTTATGCCATCAGGCCTTGGCTTGGGTATATTGGTAATGGAATCCAACTTGCAAACTCAGATATGCAGACATAGAACTTTATTTTTCTCGCAGTGACTTAATTTCTATCTGGATCTCTCTTTCTAGTGGTGCCGAGTGAAGTTACAGGATTCAAGTAGGGATGACTACATGATTTTCAGGGTGCAGTGCAAAAATAAAAACGCAAGCCTCTTGTTCAAAAACTAAGGATTTCAAAATGATCAGAGCAGAGCATTAAACCAAGCACTGGCTGCTTCTGAGTACAGAGTCCGGAGCGACTCATAGGGCAAACCCACACATGAGGCTTGCCCTGACAGCCGGTTTTGGATGTCTTTCATCTCTGCGGTTATGTCTGAACTCTGGGAGGCTTACGTAGCACACACTGGGGATAAAAGTTATCTAATCTTTGGGGTCCTCTGCCTGTGCTGCTATCTGCTGCGAAAGCCTGTCTTTCTGGCTCTTCATCATCAGTCCAAGCAGATTGCCTCATTCTCATCGATGAGACCCTTCAACCTTCTGCCAAGGCTGCTCCAATGCCCAAGGGAAGAGCACAGAGTCTACCTCAGATCTAAACACATCCACACTCGCAAAGTCCCAAATCTATCCAAGGGTATCAGCCCCACTCAGAACTGGGTTTGGAAGGAAACATGGGATCCCCTGTTGTAAGGAGCCACAACGGCTATGCCTTCCTGCTCTCTCGCCATGCTTCCCGTTCCTGAGGCTGGAGCATCCTTGCCTGTCCTGCAGATTTGTATCAGATTCAAGTTTTTTCTAAGGACTGAGTCCTTGGCATTGCCCATCAAGGCCCGAGCTCTCCAACTGTAAAAGCCAGGAAGGCATTCCCTTTTCTCACTCCATTCTGAAGTAAAGAATAACAGTAAAGTTGTCCCAACAGAGAAGGAATTATGAAGTCAAGGTGGAAAGATGAGGTGAAAATGAAATATTTGAAAGAAAAAAATTGGTTGCTATTTTAAATATGTTATCCAACCATATGTATTATGTCCTGGGGTGGTCGAGAACATGTGTATGTGTGTGTGAAACCCCCAGTGCGTAGTAAACTGACCACCTCCTGAGATATTCTAGTCCAGTTTCAGAAACAACTTTTATTACCTTAAATATCTCCTTCAATGTTTAAAAACATGAAGTACGCACAAACACATGCACACGCGCGCGCACGCATGCACACACATACACACACAGAGCCAGGGAGATTCTAAAGCCTTCCCTTTAGCCACTGTTCTCTCCCACTTCCAGAAGTAGGGAACACATTTGTTTTAATGTAATTTTCATTTCTAGGTACCAGGGTATATGGAATACCATGGAACAAATATTATAATTTCTACCAAATGATGAGAAGGCTTCCAAACTTGAGACACTTATCCCGTTGTTAGAGCCAGCTTTCCCTCCCCCTTGCTTCCCCTCTAAACTACTCTCCTCACCCCAAATGGACACACACACAGATTTCGATTTATTCCCCTCTGTCTGTCTCTCTCGTCTCTCATCTTTACTTTCTCCCTTGCTTAGCATGAAACTTACCAATCCTTTAACCCAACCCTAAAATGATAAGTTATTATAATTTTAATACATTAATATTATATATAGCACATATGTGCTAATGCATATTAATTGTTACAAAACCAGCAAATATAGGTTATTATTATGATGGCCTACCACTATAAGAGTAACTATAAGTTATAACCATTCCGAGGAACAACAAAAGCTAACAAATACTTACATATTATTCATTATATATGCCCATTATTCTAAAGATTTTATGTATGTTAAATCATTCTCATGAAATAATTCATGGTTCTTATCATCAGGGCTTACCGTGATCATGTGCGTGAGGCGTACTGACTTGAAGAATGGCCATATCCATGGGGCCTCTATCCTAGGGTGGTTCAGAAACCTATCCATCCTTGGTGGTTATAACTGTCCTTCCTACCAAGACAGCAGAACTGGGTCACACAGTCTCCTGGGGTTCTCTCCAACATTCATAAAGAAAATTTCGCTTTATGTTTTCTTTTTAATAATGTGTCCAATGCATAGCTAAGGAATTAACTATGCTAAAGATATCTGCTCAGTTATTTCAACAGGAAGTTCTCTATATTGGAGCTGGGTTAGGGGCTGGGAAAAGGAACACGGACAGCAAATGTCAGACAGTTACACGTGGACAGAAACGAAAAACGAAGTTGTGCTGGGCTGGCACCCTTCTGAAAATGGCCCCAGGAGAGAAGAACCCCTAAAGCAGGAAAGCTCCTCTGGCCCCAGGGTTGCGCCCCTGGTAGAGCAGCTTAATGGAGGCTGTGCTAATGCATCAAGGGAGCAGGGGCTTTGCTTCCTAATCTGCACTTTGCACTCAGCGGCAGGCGCACTGCAGGCATCCCTTCATGAGGTAAACATGAAAATGAATTGCTTGCTACCACGATGAAGTTGGTACTGATGTGTGGAGAGGTATGTGGGGGAGGGGAGAGTTAAAGCTCTCTTTGGGGTGGCAGAGGGGATCTGGATTTGTGTCCTCACAACACACTGTGAACAGAATTCAGAAGCAATGCCCCATGTTTAGAAGTTGCTACGGAGACGCCAAAGCTCCCCCTGAAGAAATGGATACTTAGAAATCTGTTAAGGCTAAGATGGTGGGGGTGTTTTGTTCATTCACTGATTTGAAAATGTTTACTGGGATTAGAATGATAACAAGAACCTGGGCTCTTTCCCATTTCAAAGAAGTCTTATTTACTTAATTTTACTTCTGTTACTTAAATGATCTTAAAACTGCTTGGCCCTGTAGGTAAGGGGAATATGACCACACATCCAGGTTCCTCAGGACTATCATGGTTTCTGTCTGCTGTTCTGGGCGGGGGGGAGAGGGTGAGATTATTAAAAGCATCTCTAACACTCCTGACTAGAATTCTGGTTAGGATGACAAGTAATGGCCACTCCAGGGTGACAGGGATTAAACCATGTGCCAGACATCAGTGTGTCAAAGCTAAACTGTGCTTTAATACTCAAAAGTCTGCTCAAGCAGCAACGGTATGACCTAGAAATGCATAATCACCATCTCTTGCCTGGTTCTCTTTGTTCCTTTTTTCCTCTGACACCTAATTCCCCTTCTGCTTCTGAGTCACGTTGATGGCCAGGCTTTGGTGTTCTGCTCATTTTCTTCCCCCTCCACCAGATCATCACTGTTGTCTAGACAGATGTGCTCCATGGCCTAGCTCCAGACGCTTCTGAGCATCTGCTGTAAGGCCACAGAGGTTCCCCGGGTTAAATTGAGCTAAAAGTATATTTCTCACCCATGCGGTGGTGCTATATGAGAGTTCTTGGTCCTGTGGTTCTTCCAGGAAATTACTTTCCAAATGATGACTCCAAGATTCCTTTCATCTTATGGTTCTACCATCCCTCAGGCCTATGCTTTAGCCACTAGATAAAATAGAATGGAAAGCAGGTCTGTAATTAGTATGTAGCACTTCTACCCGCATTCTATTGGCAAAAATTTAGGTAGATAACATGTCACTGCTTTAGTCTCTTGCACAAAGAGAAAAGGAAATAGAGTTTGGTTCTAACGTCTGCTGAAGTTGCCCCTTCTAGTAATCAAATATCCATTTCACTCCTTCTCTCACACGTAGAAAACATCTCCTGGTTAGACAGAACTCATTCACACTCATCCCTTCACTCAGCTCAGAAAAGTCCTGGTTTCTGAGGAATGAGCAGCCCTCCCTGTCACTGTCCCTACAGTCCAGTGACACATGAACTAAAAAGATAAATGGTCTATATCCAACCACGTTACCCAATATGCAAAGAAGAGGCAGGGATAGGATAGTCACAATGATCCATTTGGAAAAAGGAAGAATGGAAAAGGCAATAGACCTTGGTCCATAGCCACTCGTTAGGAAGTTCTGCCTTCCAAATTATTGCCGGGGCAGTTCGCCAATCTTTTACCATTATGTAACATGGAATGCTGGCTTCTCAGCTTCTAACAGCTCATTCCTCTTTGCCCCATGGTCTGACCGCTAAGCCAATTCCACGTATTTTGGGTTATCGCCATGGTAACACCCATACCTATTTCTAGAGTAATCAAAAAGAACTACCCACTGTGACAAACAACTGCAAAGTTTCAATGCCTAAACAGTAGAAATTTGTTTTTAATTTATGGAACTGTCTTCTCATCAATGGTCATGATCAGGCGATTCTCCTGGGGTCTTTCCTTAAAGAGATGACTCGGGCTCCCAGGGTGTTTCCTTGTTGACATGCCATCCCCCAAGGATTTAGAATCATTTGTTTCCAGTTTTGTGGGTGAATGTTTTTAGGGAAAAGCCTGATTTGAGGGGGCAGATCTGCACATGGATCTCATTACTTCTGCCAACATCCCTTTGGCCAGAACTCATCTCAGTCACCTCACTCAACTGCAAGAGGAGCTGGTAAACCTGGTCAAGCTGTGCACACAAGAGGAGAAGGAAACTGAGGGCACCGCTGTTCACTGTCTCTCACCTCCTTTCTGGCACTGTACCACATGCTCTGCAGTATTGATTTAGACCCCTTAAACATTTCTCCTGCACAGTAACCTCAACATGAAGCTTTGTCAACAAGTGTTGCTGAAAGGACATTGCTGTCGGCAGTGAGCTTCTCTTCCTGATCTGGTGTGATGACTTTTGCTTTCTCTGCTCCTGCTCCACAGTCCCTTGCTGCTGTGTGTGGTCACGTCCAGCAGCAGTGTGTCCCAGCAGCACCCCTAGAGCATACAGTCCCTCAGCAACCTTGCAGCCCCGGTGTAAGACTGGTGACTACCCGTAGCATCCCCTCTGGTGTGGACATCACACACTCCAGGCCTCACACTGGCAGAAAGACCCAACTCTCTCTGAGCACCTGCCCACCACCCCCAGGTCATCTGCAGCCTGGAGTTTTGTTTCTTGCTTTTCTATGACCGTGGATCAACCCTGATCTGGACAAGCCAGCAAACTTCTCCACCATCCCATTGACTGCGAGCACACTTCTCTGAGGAGTTCCGAAAATGAGGCTTGGAGTTTCATATTTATCCTTCCTTAGACTGTCCCTCAGCCCTAAGGTGTCCATCAGATAGAGTTGCCTTTACATCTCTGTAGTTTACCTCTCTATCATAATCTAATAATTCTTTATAATAAATGTCCCCTGCTCAAATCAATGGGTGGTTTTTGCCTTCTGGTGGGACCTAGGCTATCACCCACCCTGGGTTCGGTGAGTATTTAGCAGTGTCTGTCCTAGTCTAAGTCACACACACGAGCTCCAGACTGCTTCTGCCAAGTTCTATAGCACCAGGTATATTTCCTGGGGAAGAGAGCTGAAACCCAGGTCTTCTGGTTCCAAATCACCATAAGGGATAGAAAATCATATGGGACAAAGCAAGTGAACTTTTCAGTTAAAAAAAAAAAATCAAGTATTATTTCTAAAAGATAATGGTTTCTCACCAAAGGTATTTAGGATGATAAAACAATTTATGCAAATTAAACATAAAATAAATAATCATTTAAAAGATCAAAAGCACATTTTTATTGACACTACCAGCATTAGCTGTCCTGAAATTAATGATTTTACTTATCTATTTCCCTGTGATTTTTGTTATTGAGGTATAATTGAGATACCGTAAAATTGACTCTTTTATAGTGTGCAATTCAGTAGGTTTTAGTATATTCATAAAAAGTGCTAATATCACAACTATCTAATCCCAGATCATTTTTGTCACCCTAAAAAGAATCCTTCTGTCCATTAACAGTCATTTCTCTTTCTCCCCTGTCCCCACCCCCTAGCAACCACTATTTTCCATTTGTATGGATTTATCCATTCTGGATGTTTCATATAAATGGAATCATATGATGCGTGGCCTTTTGTGTCCAGCTTCTTTCAATTAGCTGAATACCTTTAAGGTTCACCCATGAGGTAGCATGTTGCATGTGGCTTTTAATGTGTGATTTTTATAATCATTGAAAACACAGTATATTCATCTCTGTCACCTATGTTCATAAAACTAGGACAGCCATCTAGTTTTCACTTGTAAGGAAAAGGGAATAATTATGGGGTGGGGGAGAAGTAACAATCTTATGTTTTCATGAAATTCTAAATGTGAGCAAAAAAGAAAGTGAAAAATACCTCCAATCCTGCGTTTTAACTTTTCTCTCATGGCGTACTGCTACTAATAATCAACACTTACATAACACTTCAGAATTTCAACACATTTTTATATTGAATGCCAAAGGTAACACCTACTGCAGGAATTATATACTGTGCTTTAATTCCAGGAGACTAGAAGAATTATAAATAGCACTCCTATTTTTTTTAGTTGTTATTATCACACATCCTAAATATAAGTTAATAAAACCTCTAGTATTTCTGTAAAAATGCTTCTGTGGACAGAGATTGGCAAAAGCTACACAGGAGTTTGGTGGTTTTTTGTTTTTTTTGGGTTGTTTCATTTTTTTTTTTATTTTAGAGAAAATCTTGAAGTTAATTATGAGCTGTCTCTTAAACAGCAAAACAGCAGCACGATATACCGTTACTTACAGTTTTTCCATAATATAAGAAGGGAGATGAGATGTGATAGAAAATGCCATCATCCCAATCATATCTATATTTAATGGTTTTTCAACCGTATCTTCTGAGGTGCTAAAAGCTATTCCCTAGCAGTAATAAAAGTCTAGTCTGTGTTTAGTTAGCATCTTTGCAATACTCCTCTGAGATATGAGGTAGGAATATTATTACAGCTGGAGAAAGAGATGATGGTAAGTTAAGTGACTTGTCCAAGGAGACACAATAAATCAGATGTAGGCCTTGGGAATAAACCTTGACTTCCCCTTCAGACTTTATTCTGGGATACCATATGGCCTTTCTGCGCCACTGGAAGTTTCCTCATTAACCCTGCCGTTAATTTTCATGTTTTATAAGGCCTTTTCCAGATACATAAATATAATCTTCTTTAATACAATTTTTCAGGCAATGTAAATTAAAGAAATCCACTCCTAATAAAGACCAGAGAGAATCTACCTTATTCACAAGAGATAGGAAACCCAGTAACTTAGAGTAATGACTTCCATCTGCCCCTAGTAACTTGTACAAGGTTATCACATGGCCTACCTTATTACCCTGATGACTGGGGACTGATACATAAATATGTTGGGACTACTGGCTATAGTTTTTCAATAATAGGAGCAGCATGTTGGCTATAATATGGACTCCGAAGATTTCTTCATGAAGTGCAAGTCGGTGCACTTATCCCCAGTGTTAATGATGTCTTTTCTAAAAATCATATCTATTGTGCCGCTGGGTAGTGAGTTAGATGTGTATAAACTAGATTTAGAGCAACAGCCATTCTCCCCAAGAAGCTTCACTAAACAAGGTATCTGCTCCTCAAAAACTTCTCAACTCTTTGGACTCAACTGTGCTCTTCTGCTCTTCAAAGAATGGATGCATCTCGTAAGCCCGATCCATGGTGACTCTATTACCCTTCCTGACTAGGACGTACCAACTGTGTTACATATAACACTTGTGCATATCAGTGATCCGTAAAAACACTGCCCAAGCCCCTTTCATGGCAGTCCTCTGCAGTTTCCTACCTTTGCAACAAAGTTGGAGAAGCCAGCATTTCACATGCAAATGGGAGTTTTCTTCACAGGTTCTAATGCCAAAGAAGAAGCCAACATTTAATTGACATAATAATGCTATCTGCAAAGATACTCCCAGCCACAATGAAAACAACCTTTTACATCACTAAAACAGAATGAGTAACACCTCAGGATGGAGCAAATATATTTAGGAAACTTCTAGGAAATCCTAACAGCTCTATCCAAGAACTATAGGCAGGTACTTGTCCTACATTGTATGAAGGAGTTTATAAAAAGGGCCTTTCCTAGAATAAAAGATGATTCTGTCCTGAGTGTAAATTCCAGCCTCAAAGGCATCAAGAAGTAAAAAACGTACGGATCAAGTTTCAGGGGGTCCTATTATAGTCATAGATACTGAATGTATGGAGCAAGGTGTCCTATTGTTTCAGCCAAAGAAATAGAAACATGTATATATGTATGTATATGTATATGTATATATATATACACACACATAATGATCTGTCTAAAATCTAAGTATACATATATATCTATATTTATCAATCTATCTATCTATATAGAGAGAGCGAGAGAGAGAGAGAGAGAGGCACTAATTTTAAGAATGTATGTAATGCACCTCAGTCGGTTGAGCATCCGACTTTGGCTCAGGTCATGATCCCACAGTTTGTAGGTTCGAGCCCCATGATGGGCTCTGTGTTGACAGCTCAGAGCCTGGAGCTGTTTCAGATTCTGTCTCCCTCTCTCTGCCCCACTCATGCTCTCTCTCTTTCTCTCTCTCTCTCTCAAAAATAAGTAAACTTTTTTTTAAAAAGTACAAGTAATGAATGAAGAGAGTAGGCAGTGGGTTCATTGCTGTGTCTCCAGTGCAAACATTTGAACTACTGGGTGTCCAGGCCAGCAGAGCATAAGGTCGTGAAGACAGGAAGTACAGCTTTTGCTAGTGAATCACTGAGAGTAATAGTGAGTTGTGGCACTGCCATATCCACTTTTGATTCCCAGACCATGAATATGAGCTTTGAGTGAAACAGCCCCATATATTGGCATTGATCTAAAGCATATACAGCTTCCTATAGAACACTTTCCTAGGCTTGCAATTTATTGTCATGTAGCTAGTGCTTTAACTGGGTCTTTAAAAGACCATTTCATTGTTCTATCAAGCTAGCTGCTCCAAAATAATGGGATATATAATAAAACCAGTGAATTCCTGAGTCTGGGCCTAATGCCACACTTCTTTTGCTTTGAAGTGACTTCCTTGATCAGAAGCAATCCTGTGTAGAATACCACGAGGGCAGATAAGGCATTCTGTAAATCCATGGATGGTAGTTTTGGCAGAAGCTTTATATACAAGGAAGGCAAATCCATGCCCAGACAAAGTGTCTATTCCAGGTAACTAATGCACACCATATACACACATTAATTCTCCATCCTAGAAAAAATCAGCTGACTTGCACAGTGAAATTGCATGGCCCACTGAGGGCAGAGAGAGTGGTTACTGAATGATGGGCAGCATAGACTGGAAACTTTGGGCAAGCAGATTCTCTTTGATCTAGAGTAGGAACATATTTCTGTAACTTACAAGGCTGAGAAGAGCACATTACAGAAGAATTATTGTTTTGTATCTGGAAACTATACTCTACTACCTTAAAATTAATTGTGGAGCCAAACAGAAATTTCCCAGTTGCTTAAGAGAGACCAAAGTCTGAAAAATGTCTTAATAAAAATAAGGATTCATGCCCAGGCCTATTTTTACTTTCAGTGTATACTCAGCAAATTGCTTTTATTGAAATGATTATGTAACACTTCGATCCTCATTTGAAAATAAAAATAAGTTCCATTTTGTGTGTATGTTTCCCTTCTTGGGGTGAAGATTGAACAGAAAACTGTGTTTATTTAAACCACTTAGCTCAGAATACAGATGATAGAAACTGCAAGAATTTGTAACTAAAAAGATATAGATTCTCACCTGATTTTACAACAATCCTATAAAGCAGTGTATAATCAGTCCACTTCTTTGGATGAAAGAGACTGAGACTAAAAGAGATCAAACGCCTTGCCCTTGAAGAGATGCACCACGGTTCACATCCAGGTTTTCCTTCTTACAAATAATGCTTGGGGTGCCTGGGTGGTTCAGTCTGTTAAGCATCTGACTTTTGATTTTGGTTCAGGTCATGATCTCATGGTCATGGGATCAGTCCTGTGTGGAACTCCATGCTGGGCATGGAGCTTGCTTGGGATCCTCTCTCTCTGCCTCTGTCTCTCTCTCTCTCTTGTGTCTCTCTCTCTTTGTCCCTCCCCCACTCACATGCACATGCACATGCACTCTCTCTCCAAAAAGAATTAATTAATTACAAAAAAATAATGCTTACCATGAATTGAGTTTGTGTCTATGTGTGATTTCAAAATAAACTCTCACTGGAGAAAATTTTATTTATATACTTATTTATGTTTTAGTGTTTATTTATTTTGAGAGTGAGAGATTGCAAGTGAGGGAAGGACAAAGAGAGAGGCTGAGAGAGGATCTCAAGCAGGCTCCACACTGCCAGCACACAGTCCGATGCAGCTCATGAAGCCCCCAGAGGGCTCAAACTCAAGAACCGTGAGATCATGACCTGAGCTGAGATCAAGAGTCAGATGCTTAACTGACTGAACCACCCAGGAGCCTCTGATTGTGAAAAATCTTAAAAATACACAAAGAACACAATAATTATTACTTATTGCCCCTATATTTCTTATACACAAATTACACATGAATTTAGATGGTACTGCTAACAATAATGAAAATAATAGCTAAAATTTGTTGAATCCTTTAATGAACCAGAGCTTTTTCTAAGTATTTCACATGGATTAAACCTCTTTGGCCTTGACAAACAGTGTGGAAGATAATATTTTTATCTCCATTTACCAATGAGAAACTTGTGGCCTAGAGAAATTAACCAGCTCTCTCAAGGTCACTGGCCTTGATGCTGGAGGTGACTCACAATCAGGCTAGCTTGCAACAGGGTCAGTACTCTGAGTCACTAGTCTAGGAACTCTAGTAGACATACTTTCTTACATTGGAATCATACTCTGCATACTTATTTATTATAGCTAACTGACTGCCATTAAAATATATAATATATAATATTATAATAATGTTAATATCCATTCATGTCCTTAAATGTGTTTCTACACGATGATGTTCATTGGTAACATAGTATTACAACTTAAAAAGTGTGTCATTATATATTGAGGTAATCCTGTATTGTTAGATGATTACCTTTTGTTGTTTCTGAAATGCTTTGAGTGGTATAACGCTCAAAGAATACCTTTGTAAAAACACCGTTGTGTAGATGACTGGATGTTTTATGGGGCAAGTTCCTGGAGTAGAATTTCTGGATAATTTTTAAGGGTTTTGTTACACATGTCCAGCTTGCATTTCAATAAAATGATAGGGATCGTATTTCCCATGGGCAGTGAAAGAGAATGCTCTGAATCCAGACCTTCTGAGGTCAAGCCTGACTGGGGCAATTTCTGCTTAATCTTGCCACTTGGTGACAGAGGACAGTTTGGGTCCAACCTCCTAGAGCATTCTGTGTCATGCCCTTTTAGTTCAAGACTCATCCCTGATCTGAAGCACATCATCACCTGGGAAAGTGTACTGAACTAGAATTCGGGAAGACTTCCTTAGGAAGTATTTTTCTTGCTCTTGACTTTGCACATTCGAAGTACTTCAGGACCTTGGGAAAAACTCTCAGGACATGGCACCATCTAGATGCCAAAATGTATTTATTTTTATGTCCAGTGTACAAGCAGTTCACGTAACGATACTCAAGGGCCTTAGTTTCCTCCAGCATGGCAGTCTCTAAGGCCAGACCTTGAGGAGTTAAAGGAGACCAGGGGGCAGGGACAGCTGGAGGTAATTACTTACAATCAAAGGACACGCAGAATAGCAGCAGGGACAGCGGGTGAGGTGTTCTGCCTGGCTGGATTATAGGAGTCATCTGGACAGAGGCAACTGGGCTTAAATACTAGGAAGGGAATTTTGCACTGTTTGATCTTATTTTAAGACCTAAGAAAGAGATTGGGATTGGTTTGAACCTGGTTTAAAAAGCCCAAAGGTAGACATTCCTGCCATAAACAGCTTGAACTCTTGTCCTATAAATGGGGATAGAGGAGAGATGTGTTAGGGCCAAGGAGGCTTTGTGTAGTAAACACAAGATCAGGTTTTACTTCTAAAATTCTGAAGGATAATTTTGTACTCCTGTTTTCCAACACGAATAATTAGCCTAAAATCCTGGACATCTGACTTTGTTCTTTGTATTCTATTTTGTAAGATCTCTGCATAAAACATCCTGGCTTTCTACTTTTTTCGTCGATTCACTTTTCCTGCAGTCCTAAATTATATTTCAGCAACTGCCATTTTCCCTCATAGGGCCAAGATTCATGAGGCAAATAAATATCTCTTCAGTGAGAGAGTATACTATAGCCAGCACTATTTTAAGCAGATATCAGATCTCTGAAGTCTTTAAATTGGATTTTCTTCTCAGATACATATTTTTTCCCCATTTAATAACATGAATAAAATGGATTCACTGCATTATATTCAGAACCTAAACCTTGACTCTTGGAGAAACCTTTCCTTGATGAACTCCAATCTGCAACTATGCGTGCTCTTCTGATTTACCTATAATGTTAAGAAATAAGCTCTAAACTTTACAACATTGGGTACTTTATCAGGTAACCACAGAATTAAGCATACCAAGCAACTTGAAAGAAAGCATGCTTACTTCAAAGCTGCTGGCATTAGATGTTACAAGATAAAATGGGAAAATGCCTCATGTACACATGCCTGGGGCAGGACTTATGCAGATGGCATAAATGACAGCCTTCTCATTTATGACAACGCATTTGTGGGGGACAAAGCTGCGTGGTGAAAGTCCTAAAACTTTTAAGCACAAGAGCACTGTGGGAACTGAAGATGAGTCTCCCTTCCTTAGAATTTGCCAGTGGATTCCAGTTGTTTGCAGGATGAAGTCCAAATGTCTCAGAATCTATAGCAGCACTTCCTGATATATTTCAAGTTCACCTCCGCTGCCTCTTCTTCTTTTCCCTCATTTGGTCCTGTATGCCCATGCTCCATCTAGCCCTTACAAGTGTCATCTGCATTCTTACCCTTGAATTTTTGATTCTGCTGTATCTTCAAATTCAAATACCCTACCCTGGGGTGCGTGGGTGGCTTAGTTGGTTAAGCATCTGACTATTGATTTCAGCTCAGGTTACACACTGTGAGATCAACCCCTGGATTTGGGCTTCTTGCTGGCAGTGTGGAGCCTGCTTGGGAATCTCTCTCTCCCTCCCTCTCTCTCTCTCTCTCTCTCTCTCTCTGCCCCTTCCCCACTTGTGTGCACATGTGCTCTCTCTCAAAATAAATAAGTAAATGTAATAAAGAAAAAGAAAGAAAAACAAATACTCTATCCTAACTGTACAACCTGCAAATTTTCTACATAGGCTGAACAGCCTACCTCAGAAATCTTTCCCTCCCATGCCCATACTCTTAACTTTTTTATCCCCTCTCACCAAAGAAAAATCTGTGCTTTACTTCCATTTACCGTGAAGACTGAATCATTCTTTTATTGGTGTATCCCTAGTAGTATGGGCATCTCTCTATAACTTATTTCTCCAATAATTCAGGCATTAATTCATTCATACATTTGTTTTGTAAAAGTGTGTATTATTTTCTGCATATGATGACCAGTCGTTGCTCTAAATTCTGGAAGCAACGAACCAGACAGACTGATGATCTCAGGGCTTATGATCCAGCTACCACCTTAAACTTCTTTACATAATGTTACGATTAGCCACTTGCCTGTCTGCTGTCCTCGGAGGTGGTTCACCTTCTTAATAATCTTTGAATCCATGAGGCTTAGTAGTGTGGTCAATATTTATGAATATAATAAGATGTTAGATTGATGCTCACTGTGTTCTAAGTTCCTTTTTCATGATTTATATGAATGAATGAATGAATGAATGAATGAGTGAATGCAATGTTACAGAAAGAAGACAGTTCTTTGCCCAGTGTCCCAGGGAAGGTGGACAGTTAGTTGGTGGCCTAATGGAGAACAATACAAGAAGTGAAGGTCTCCATTCTTAATATGGAGGAGGGAGCAAGAGGTTCCATGCGTTTGAAGAATTTGAAGCTTATGCTAAATGACTTGTCTCATGTATTTCATTGCTGAAGCTGGATCTCTGAACTATTTCAAAATGGTTGGTAAAATTAATTCACTCATTTTTTTACCTCTTCATAAAAAATTATTTTGGACTGTCTTTAGAAAGAGAACAAGTCCAAACAAAATAATAAATAAACCCCAGTTCTTCTCACCCTGGAACATTCTAGAATCACCCATATGAGAAGCTAAGCCATTTCACATTCGTGGCCTCAATCCAGTGTCTGTCCTTACTGCATTTATTGACGATCGACATTGAAACCATCCCCGGGTCTCTTGGTGAGGCAGCCTCATGATATTCTGAGAGTGAATGCCTTGGCCTTTGAAATTCCCCCCCGACCCCCACCTCCAGAGTACATTTCCTTACACACAGCAAAGTTTTCACATCAGAGCCTAACAAACACACTCTCTAAAGGTGGTAGAAATCTTTTCAGTCTTTCCTCCTTAATGCTGTTACAGACATTTAAATAGCAACCGTTTACGTCTATGGATAAGATGTGAAGTGTCACTAGCCAGGGGTGGGAATGCACCGAGCCTGAAGCCGGCAGCCAACAGAGCTGTTCTGACAGGGGCCGATGTTTCCCGATACATTTCTGAATTCTCAACGGAAAAAGGAAGCTTTTCACTGTGTATCATTATGCTTGGAGTCACTATTCTTTGTTAGACAAAACTACGAACAATAATATGAAGAATTTATTTCCCCCACCTTGTTTTTAAAAGTGGCCACTGGGGCACCTGAGTGGCTCCGTTGGTTAAGCTTCTGACTCTCGATTTTGGCTCAGGTCATGAACCGGGGATTGGAGCCCTACATCAGGGCTGTCAGCGCAGAGTCTGCTTGGGACTCTCTCCCTCTCTTTCTGCCCCTCCTCTATGCGCATGCTCCTGCACTTGCATTCTCATGCCCTAAACAAACAAATGAAAGTGGCCACAGAAAAAGTTCTCCTTGCTTCTTTGACATAGTCCATTGATTATTGGCAGAATATAAAATTCATTTTCATTGGTTGATATTTTCATTTTTTGCCTTGACCTCCCTTACATTATTTGTTGGATATAATAGTCTTCAAGTTCTTTTTATGAAAAAAATTTTTCATTAAGATTTAGGGGCCACCTCCTTTGCCTTTGGCTTTATGTTTCTCTCTGGTGAGGCATCATTAATGTAATATTACAGACTTCTCTCCACTACCTCTTCCTCAGGTTGAAGAAACTTCTCTGGTTGGTCGATCTGGAACAACTAGGCATCCATAGCTCTGGCGTTCCTTATTTCCTTCTTCTTAAGATGTGACCGTCTGAAGATAGTAAGCAGCTTGGTCTGTGTGAGTGTGAAGAGCTTCTCATGGAGTTTGAAGTTCCCAACATATCCAACCAGACGCACTGATTCTGGACTCAGAGGTTGGTTAGAGGGGTGTCATTTGGGGCCTATCCAAACCGCAGTATTAGTTTGGAACCACTAACAGATTATGCTTTGTGAGGCAGAAAACATTCTTAAAATTTAGTCTAAGAAAGAGCTCTGAACAAAATGTGAACAGTTGTAACTTCAGACCCTCTTTCTACAATTTAATGACAGTAAGTTTATCAAAATATAAACTCCCTTTCTGCTTCTTTCTCTATAAACTTTGTACTGGAGTATCTACTACCACCTTGTCTAAAAATCTGTGAAGGTAAACAGTGCAATTGTATGCAAGCCCTCTAGTTCTTAGGTGTTACATAACTAACTTTGAGATGACATTACTGTTAGTGTTCCAGTTCCAAAGTAAGAGATGACTTGGTCTGAACATAAACTTTACTCTCTTATTTCTGAGAATAAAGAGTTTTACATCTGATTTTGTTTTTCTCTAACCTGGCAATGTGAGGAATGATGAAAGCAAGAGTTTACATATGGCAGAGTAGGGTAATGGTTTGTGGTATGTTCCCAGTCAAACATTCTTTCTTCCTCTCTTTTTTTCCCCAAGGGAAATAAATTGGCCAACTTTGAGAAGGTGGGGTTCTAATAAAATTCTTCCTGCATTTTGTCTGTTGCTGCTTCTGGTAAAACACACCACACACACACACACACACACACACACACACACACACACACACTTAGCAAAGGCTAGGATTTCTGGAGATTACTTTCAGAGTTCCTGTCTCACCCAAAGCACACATTCAAAAATTCTTCTGGAAAGGTTATCAGAGGCAGTAAAGGATGTGGACACATCACTATGTAGGAGTAATGTGGCATAAAACTAAATATTTATTCTATCCACTGAGCACCAGCTATAACTATAGTTTAGGAAAGAATTCCTCTGTACCTGTCTCTAATGGTGAATGTACCTTCCAGATTTGTCAAATATGCCTGGTTTGAAGATTAGTTCCCAGCAGGAGATTCCTTAAACTGAAGAGTACTTTGAAAAAGGTTTATTTGATCCTCATCTCATCTTTACTTAAGTATGGTTAGAAAGTACGGTAATGTATTTTAAGTAGAGGCTTCATTCATTTTAATGAGATAAAATGCCTATGGTGGTCTTCTAATGTTGGAAAGAGATTTATTTACAGCTCTATGGTCTTTCTGTTGAAAAACAAAAAAGAATATTTTACAGTAAGATCTAATCAGTTCCTACAAAGAAGTGACTTGTTGTAACGTTACTGCCATAGTAGGTATTAATTCTTTCAGTTTTATTTCTGGATGACCCAGTTAAGACTTGGGTCCCTTTATTTCTATAGGTTATTACTTTCTTTTCTTCTTCAGGGTTAGCAATACATGGTCTCTTTTTATTCTTTTATTTCTTTTACATGGTATCTTTTAAAAATTCAATCTCCTAAATCCATCTACTTTTTATTTGGTATAATCACAAGTAAGCGGTTAAAAGTTAGCCCCCAAAATAAAGTTATTTAGTCATTAAATCACATTCAAAGAATTTTTAAAATATGAAAAAAGAGGTGGCGTAGAATGTAAAAAAGCAATTTATGCTCGTCCACATGACTTCATTAATAAACATATGTGTGTTACATATGTATAAGTAATATTAGGAAGAAAGGCCCCAAATGATAAAATTATTGCCTCATGGAGTATGTGTGATTTTCCTTTTAAATGTTTTAATATTCTATTTTTTGCTATTTAAAACCTGTTGGATAAATATTATATTTGGAATAAAACATGTCATTTTTGACTCTAAACTAAAGAAAATTTTGGGGTGGTTAAAAAGTCAGCTTTCTGTCCCAGGTCTTACAAACTATATTCATTTTGCCTCAGTGTGTTTGCTTTAGCCATGCAGCCACATAAAATAACATCAATAGAACCTTGGGATATTATTTTAAGCATTACAATTTTTTAAGTGTTTACCACACAATGCCTTTCCCACCAACTGTTTACTTAAGGCATTTTACAATAAAAATAATAAAATGGTAAAATCAAAACAAAATTGGAAAAGAGGACACAAGCCTGCCAATCACAGAAGGCAAAATAATTGCTGTGTTTCTGTCTCAAATTTGTCTCTAAGGTTTTCTTCTGTTTGTAAGAAGGAGCATGTTTTTGAAGGAAATATATTTTTCATAGCATTTATATTGAAAGAAATATCTCAGATGGGAATCTAACCTTGAGTTTGATAATCACTTTATTATTCAATGCTATCGACAATATGTACAATTTGCTATTGCATTTAGCAAGAATTTACTTTTATTTAAAGAAAAGGGCAAAGTATGAAAATGAATCTTAACAAAGACAAGTTTTTTGTTGGCTAACCTGATGAGATGTCATATGTAACTTTCTGGTTTTGACTTGATCCCAGGATGAAATTTAGACGAATGAAAGGCACATCACTTACAAAATGTCAGCTAAGTCCAGCTTTTGACTGTATTGTTATGCTCGAGGGCTAATATTCTAGATTTGTAGACTAAGGGCAGATTGATTGATAAATGGCCGGGTTATAAGATAGAACATTCTGAACCTTCTCACTTACAAATGAGGAAAATATAGTACAAAACTGTATAGCATGATAAGAAACACTTCTTCCTTGGGGAGCCTGGGTGGCTCAGTTGGTTAAGCTGACGCTTAAAAAAAAATAAACACTTCATCCATCCATTTTTTAATTCAACAAATGTATCTGTTAAGATGATTTCATCTGAAGAAAACATAACATACACATAAAAGTGGCTTAAAAACTGTTTTTAATGTTTTATGTAACAAGAATTCTGATAGTAGGGAAGTTCCTGATGTTTGGTTAATTCAGTAACTATAATTTCATCAAGAGCTTTTTTTTAAAAAAAATTTTTTCTTGCTATGCCAGAGTTAGCCAATTACTTTTCCTCCTGGGAGACCTCTTGCTCCATGACCGCATGGCTTCAATATGCTGTCATAGTGCAAGGAATCATGTCCTTAGACAGTCACATCAGACCCAGAAAAATGGTAGTTTCTCCTTGTACATCTCTTTGTCCAGAAGGAAAACTCACTAGGTAGTCCCTGGAGGACTTCTCATGCTTGGTAGTAATCACATAAGCATTTTTAAATTAATTGTCAATGTGATGGGGGATAATATTACCATGATTGCCTTCGACTAATTAAAATTCACCTCTGGGGTGTGGAAAGAAACTCCTTCCTTGAATATCTCACAAAAGGTAAAGTGAACAAAATTGGGATTCTGCTAGTGATAAAGAACGTGATAGTTGCTAGAAAGATTAAACATCGGTGTCAATCACAAAATGACTTATTGGGCCTCTACTCTAACCAGCTATCCACTAGATGTAGGGAATATGGGAGGGAGAGAATGGGCTCAGGTCACTTTTAAAAAAAATCTTTTTTTTTAAATTTTTATTTATTTCTAGGAGAGAGAGAGAGAGACAGCGTGAGCAGGGGAGGGTCAGAGAGGGAGGGAGATACAAAATCTGAAACAGGCTCCAGGCTCTGAACTGGCTGTCAGCATAGAGCACGACGCAGGGCTCGAACCCAAGAACCATGAGATCATAACCTGAGCCAAAGTCGGACGCTTAACTGACTGAGCCACCCAAGTGCCCCTAGCGCCCCTCAGATCACTTTTGATAGAAGATACAGTCTAGTGGGGAGAGAAGGTAACTGAACATGTCATTATCAAGAAAGCATAATAATTATTTTTGGATGAAGAAAGTGGGTAAGCAAGCTCCAGCATTGTGTGCATGTACGTATGGAGTGCTTGGGTTTGTCACTTTAAAACAATGACTCCTTTAAATCCACTGTAAGCCACTTTATATATATAAAACAAGTGTTTAATGAAAACTCAAAACCTGTATTTACAGTTGACCTTTAAACAATACAGATTAGAACCGTGTGGGTCCACTTATACCCAGATTTTTTTTAAAAGACAATACTGTAAATTCATTTACTTTTCCTTATGATTTTCTTAATAACATTTTCTTTTCACTAGCTTGGTTTGTTGTAAGAATACAATATATAACACATATAACATTTAAAAATGTGTTAATTGACTGCTTATGTTACCAGCAAGGCATCCAGTCAACAGTAGGCTGTTAGTAGTTAGGTTTGGGGGGGAGTCAAATGTCATAGCAGATATGCAATTCCCATGGGGGTTGGTGCCCCTAACCCTCCTATTGTTCAAGAGTCAACTGTGCTTGTATTTTCTTCTGTTGTTCTGCTTTAAATTTTACATTTACACTTAATACTCAAATGTACAAAAAAACTTAAATTGCATGGTAGGCTAAATTGTGTGATAGGGATGTCCATACCCTAATCTTTGGAACCTGTGAATATGTTGCCATACATGGTAAAATAGACTTTGCAAGGGTGATTAAGTTAAGGATTTTGAACTTGAGACATCAGCCTGGATTATCTGAGTGGACCCAACATATGGATGCTTATAAGAGGAAGATAGGAGGATCAGTCAGTAGTAGAGGACGTGGGGCAGAATCAACAGGAAAGAGTAGTGTGATGAATGGGCCACAAACTAAGGAATGTGAGTGGCCCCTAGAAGGTGGGAAATGCAAGGAAAAGGATTCTTCCCTAGAACCGCCAGAAAGGAGTTCAGTCTTGTCAGACCTTGATCATAGCCCACCTGAGACTTATGTCAGACTTCTGACATCCAGAAGTATAAGAAAATAAATCTGTATTGTTTTAAGTCATTAAGTTTGTGGTAACTTGTTATAGCAGCAACAGGAGACTGATACAACACGCTACCATCTTTTATCTTTTTTTATTACCATTTTTCATAAATACCAGCTTTAGCAGGTTTCTCTAGCTGATTATGATGTTTGTGATGCATAACATGCATATAGTTTATAAGTAGTTGTAATATATATTCTATGCATATAATACATATCTAATAACTTGTTTAAATTTTCTTAAAAAGTTAAATATTGGGAAAAGTGTTCATAGTTAACCCTCAGTGGTCTTTATTTCAGTGTTATATCTCTTGCACCAAACTCCCGAATTTTAATATATTAGGGACAGTTATGACTAAAGACTAAGACTTCCTTAAAGAAAAGAGTTAAATGAGGAGAAATAAATGAAATGCCCACTTCTCTTTGAAAGAGTTGGAATAAAAATAATTTATGTGGTGCTGTGTTTAACAGTGAACAGTTAGTCCCCTTTCTTATAACAACACTGTGAAGTAGAGAAAGCATTAGTTCAATTTTATATAAGCAAGGATTATATCATAAATTATTTCATTCTTGCTTGTACTGAGCACTCAGTATGTACCAGACATCATGATAAGTGTTGAGGAAATAACCATAATAACACTAATAATGACAACAATAATGGCAATTTATTTATTTTTCATTTATTGAGCACTTACTCTGTATAGGTACAGTTCATGATAGTATTTGTACATTAACTCATTAATTTGTACAACAAACCTACATGACAGAGCAGACACAGATCTTGCCCTGAAGGATAGCACAATTGATTATTAAGTAAGAAGGGGTAGACCATATCATCAGATACTTTTTATTGCCAAACAAGTATCATGACATAATTAAAATCACAAATTTGGAACCCCAGGGAAGATACAGGTAATTCAGTCTGGATGCAGATAGAGAAGGTTTTCTAAATTAGTGATTCCTGAGTGTAATCTTGAAAGCAACATCTGTCAATATCAACAAAACACAAGCAGTAAAGGTTTATTTCTTAGTTATGCCACAGGACAAGTAGATTAGATATCTTTTCATAGTGATTCATGGATTATGACTGCTTCCCAACTGCAACTCTACCTCTCTGAGTTCTCTTTTGTGGCTAGGAGAAAGAGATAGAGAATGAATGAGATGTAAGTACCTTGAATTTACTTGCCCTGACTTATAAATGATATATCTTACCTCCACTACAGATTATTGATCAAAACTAGTCACATATCTCAACTCAAGGGCAAGGGTACAGGAGGATATTGAACATTTGGTGAATATTACTCTCGGCCACAGTTAGACAAAAAGTATTGAAAAAGAAAGGGTTCATAAAACTATAGAAGAAACAACATCATCTGGGCCAGGTGGATTTTGGTTTTCTGGAATATGATATGAAAATTTGTGGATAACAAGAACATGAAGATATAGTCTTTACCCAGGTCAAAGAAGGGCTTCATAGATGTTAAGGCTCTTGGGGTTTAACCTATAAGAAAGACCAAGCCCTTAAACATTTTTTTAAAAATTTATTTCTAGGGGAGAGAGAGAGGGAGAGACAGCGTGAGCAGGGGAGGGTCAGAGAGAGAAGGAGTCACAGACTCTGAAACAGGCTCCAGGCTCTGAGCTGGCAGTCAGCACAGAGCCCGACGCAGGGCTCGAACCCACGAACCGCGAGATCATGACCCAAGTGAAAGTCGGGCGTCTAACCGACTAAGCCACCCAGGCGCCCCGAGACCAAGCCCTTAAACATTTTTAAGCAGATTTGAACTCCAGGGATTGCGGTCCCTGAGAAGGACAAGACTGAAAGAGAAATACCTGTTAAGAGGTAATCAAATTAGTTACAAGTCTGTGAAGATACTCCTCAAAATTTGGGCAGTATAATAAAGGTGGAGAGAAAAGACAGTTTTGAAACGTGGTAGAGGGCAAATTGATAAGACTATAAAAACTGGTTAAATATGGGACACTGGGAAGAAGTGAAGAATAACTTCTCGATGTTTACTTTGGATGACTGGTACTATCAATTTAGACAGAGATTAATGAGGAAAGACGATCTGAAGAGGAGGAAGATGAAGAGATTTATTCTGAACTTTTAAGGTTAAGTTGCCAGTGGGAAACCCAGCTAGCATCAGAGTTTGGATAAAGGCCTAAAGCCAGGTGCAACCTTGAGACAAAGATGTGGGAATCATAAAAGTTTGGGTGAAAGATGAAACCACAAGACTAGGTGTCTTGCAAGCTGTGAAAATGAGATGAGCGGTGGGCTCAAAACTCAACCATGAGGAACATTAACATGTGAAGGGTAGGAAGATGTAAGGACCTCATAAACATGAAGGAGAAGATACTGCCAAGAAAAGATACAGAAAACTGTATAATGAGAATATGAAGCTCAGGGAAGGCAGAGTTTCAAGGAGAGAGTGATCAATAATCTTAAGAAGTATAAAGAAATTCAGCAGGATAAGGACCAAAATTTTTCACTGACTTTGGTAATTAGAAGTTCTCAGTGATACCCTTACCAGTAAAGAAATTGGCTAGAAGGAAAGATTTCAATGGCTGGGGATTGCTCCATAGTGGATGAAGTAGAAAGACAGTAGCCATCCTCCCCATCCTGGCCCCAACCCCCTGCCCCATAGGGAAGTTTAGGGTCTTGATCATACCAAACAGCCAGAGTTTGAGTTCAAGGTGGGCAGCACTGAAACCTGAGACCAGGTCAGGAGGCTGCTTCCTGGCAGGGCAGGAATCAGCCCAGATCTGTCTTTCAGAGAGTCGCATTCATGAAAGTATCTCAAAAATAAGTGCAGTCTTTCACCATGTTTCTTAATTTTTATCACCATGTAGATGAGCTGCTGAGGGTAATTTGTGAAGTATATATTAAAATAGACACAGACACATACACACACCACAAGTCTGAAGAGATGAACTATTTAGGTGATTTGCTTAAAGGAACTGAGTAGAGCACAACAAACTAGTAATAAATGATACCCACTAAATCCAAATGCATTTTAGACTTTTAGGGAGTACTTAATGGGACCAAGCAGTCTTAGTAAGTAAAATTAAGTGGATGTATTTTTAAACAGTACCCTATGTCAACATAATTCTATCAAGTGATCTTTTCTAATAAGCAAAGCACTTAGCTCATATTTAACCCATGGTTGAAGAAACAAAACTCTTAGAGATACAAAGTTCCCAATGTGTCTTGGGGATCACAGAATTCTTTTTATGATAGTGGTCCTAAATAAAGGAAAGACCCTATTCTTGTGGCATGTTTTGGGAACATAAAAAAGTGGTATGGCTCTAGCTTCATGGGGAGTGGAGAGAGATAAAGCTGACCATGAAGGCCGGAACCAGATAATGAAGGGCTTTATATATCATGCTAAGGAGTCTGGACTTTATCTTATGGGTTAGCAGAGAGCTATTAAAGACTTTTAAGTAAGGGATTATCATGATCAGATTTCTATTTTCTGGCAGCTACAGTGTGGAAGAGAACTGAAGGAAGACAAAGCTGGAGACAAAGAGACCAGTGAGTAAGCCCTGCTTATTCTCGTTCTTTCCCTCTGCCTTGAGATTCCCACATACCAAGACTCCAGGCCCATTCTTAGTATGACCTTTCTTTCCAGGGGCTGCCTCACTGGTCTGGGTGTTTATTTTTTAACACAATGGCCATGTGTGTATGTATGTGCTCATGTACACATGTGCATGAACACACACACACACACACACACACACACACAGAACACGGTTTTTATTCTGATCCTTCCTAAGTAAAGTCAAGACTTGTTGTATATCCAGGTCATCCATAAGTCATGTCAAGGAATAACAGTATATATTATTATGTGAATAAAAGACCCCTTGTCTGTGGTGAAGACATGGAAGATCCATGGTATTTAGGCAAGGGATGGGGATAGAGTCATGTGAATGTATGAAAATTATAGTTCAGCTGTTTAGATGAATTTAATGTAAACTCTTCTATTTTCTATATCTTGACAGTGTATTTCTCATAGAATGCATTGAAAGGTATGCAGAATTCTGAAGGGCAATACAGACAGGAATTGAAGAAGAGAGGGAGTTAAAAAGTATCTACAGACAGTAGATCTTATACAGGAAGGCCCAAGTGGAGGATTTTGTACACAGATTTCCATGCATTTGGTTTTTTTTTAAAAACGTTTATTTATTTATTTTGAGAGAGATCATGAGTGGGGGAGGGATAGACGGGGGGTGGGGGAGGGAGAGAGAGAATCCCAAGCAAGCTTCACCCTGTCAGCACAGAGCCTGATGTGGATTCAAATTCACAAGATGAGGACCCGGGCAAAAATCAAGATTCAGACACTCAACCGACTGAGCCACCCAGAGCCCTAGCCACACGTTTGTTACAGAAGAGGCTAAGGAAAATGGGAGCTCACTTCCCCCAGAAAAAGAGAATAAATATATTTTAGATACAATAAAATATTTGCAAATGATGCCTCAAAAGCAACTGAGTTTAAGGAGGAGTAATAGAAATTGTCTATGTATCTGGTTCTAATAGTGCAAGTGTTTATAGGTTAATAACTGCAGGAGAAAAACTCAATTACAGACAGTCCTTGTTCATAGCTGTGTCTTGGAAGGTAGGGAATAATGTAGCCTAAGGGAGCTGCTAAAAGATTTTATGCTCAAAGGAAATAAACTAACACATGTGTGGTCTTTAATGTCAGAAGTATTGTCTTTGGAAGGTCCTTTTTTTTTTTTTTTAATCCCCTGGTAAACAAAGTAATATCTGTGGCTTTTTGTCTTCCTCATGTTAAGATATAGGAGAGAAGTGGAGATGATCTCATCCAAACAGCAAAGTAGAAACAGGAAGAACTGTTTTAGGTTTTTGAGTCACTAAGATATTGTTGAAAATGGTGGATTTGAAATATGACCGTTAATCACAACAGCGCAACTCTCATTTCAGAGAGAAAGGATTGCATATGTATATATCTGTTTGATTGATGAGGCTGTATTAAAACAATCGGTATCAATAACTCTGTCTGCACTCCTGGGAGGAAGCCCAGGGTCCATTTCTTACCTGGTGATATCTGTTAGGTAGTTGTATAGGGGAAGCATGAAATCACAGAAGAGAATGTCCAACACTGAAGCTACTGGTGGGCATCGAAGTCAGCTAGATTCTGACTTCGTAAGAGTAAGCTAGATTATGTGTGATGCTAGGGTTTAAATGTACCTCTTCCACTGCTCACATGTTGCAAGCTGGATCCGTTTTGGTTCATGCTGTCAGAGTCTGATAACTCTCCTGTTCGCATAAGGTAGAGCGCTAATCCTAATAGGGGCTGCTTCCAAATAGTTGATAAACTTAGTGCTGCTTTCTACTCTCTCACCCCGCTAGCTGAGAGATGATGGGTAGAAGCTGCTAGCTTTCAAAGTGCCAAATCTTTGGGCCTGAGACATTTCTTCCTTCCTCTCCTTGTAAGGCCAAGACACTTAGTCTTCCAAGTGTCTGTACTAATTAAATACAGGCCAAGTATGCCAGAAATGTTTTGAATGTAAAAGATTAATGAGAGAGAAAACTTTTGAGAAAGGAGGGAATTGAGACAGTAGAGGCCCTTCCTAGTTGGCATGGGCTTAAGGGAGAGGTAATCTTGAGGTCTTAGGAATATGAGCAGTTCTTCTTTTTTTTTTTTTTTTTTTGTAAGAGACACTTGGCTCCAATGGGAAAGAATGAAAAAAAAATATTTCAGGGACTGTGGCAGCAGCCACCCAGGAAGGCTCACTGTGATCCTGGGTGACAGATGAGCTGTAAGTGGACTGTCTGAGTAAATGAGGGCATGATGAAGTCATTCTATATCCGCCTCTTCTGGCAATGTTACCTCTTGTTTTGTTTCAGAGCTCACCATAACCGGAACCCACTGACCATTTTGACCTTTCCTTCCCAATTTGGCATTTAAGGGAATAAATCAGAATTAGCGCTGCCATGGAATGCCAGACGTGTCTTTCAGACAAAAGTGAGACCATTGCTGGCACTTTTAGCACTCGGGACAATATTGCACTGCTGACTTGGAACGGTAAGAATTAGTAGGAGAAACCTGATGGTCCTGTGGGCAACACCAGTCTCAGCAAATATTTTGACTATTACTTGTTCAATCAGCTGGGTGGTGGGAGGCGAGGAAGGAGACCAAGATTTGTGTTTTGGTAACTTGCCAGCATTTCGATGACAGCTAACCTTTTGAGAAGCAGCAAGATTTTTTTCTAAAAACATTTAGCAGTGGTCAGACTGATGAACATATTTAGAGACACTGAAATGATGTAATAATGGCAACAATGTTATTTTTACAGCATTAGGAGGAAAGGAGGACCACTACCAGCTGCCAAGCTCATTGGTCACATTGATCCCTAATAAATCCTGGGTGAGCCTGCCCAATATTAGTCATAGGAGTTAATCCCTTGAATCTGTTAGGACTTAAGACACATTACTTTTAGTTGGGAGTGTAAGAGAAAATATTCTGGCATGTGGTAAGAGGAAGAGGAGTAATTTAGTACACTTTCTTAATGTTTCGAAATGCTGTACTAAGGCAAGTTTGAGTGGGGGGGCAGTACGAATATCTTGTATTCTCAAGAGAAAATGGCAATCTCTCATCAGAGACAAATAGGGAAAGTGAACCCAAAGGAAGAGAAACTTCATAAAGTTCAGGTTCCTAAGGAAAAAAAAATTAAAAACTACACGTGTTCTCACTTCCACATACACTGAATTCACATTTGCTGAAGGCTGACAAAGGCACAATATTTCCAATGAGGGCACATTTCTCTTTCTGATATATTTTAAGCAATTGGCCCTCACAACTCTAGTGGCAGTAGAAACTATTAATATCTCCATGCTACAGAACAAACTGCTATTTCCATGATCACACTGCTGGTTAACTGTGACATCTGGATAGGGTATCAAGCCTATTAGACTCTAGAGCCCCAGATCTTAAACAAGGGGCTAAATTGTGGAGAACTTCACCTCTTTGGAGGTGTTGATGACTGACTCGGGGGTCAGGGGCACAGGGGTTGAAGTGGGACAGATGTGGGCTCTTCCAGCCCCATGAATTGAATAGGCTCTGAACTTCATCTGTGAAATGGAGGTCAGAGTGTTCTTTCATAGAGTTTAGGTCAAGATTAAGTTATATACCATAGAAGCAATGTCCAATACACCATAGGTGCTTGGCAAAGAATAATTACTTTTTAAATGACAATTATTGGAATATACTTAATTTTGCTTATTCTTTGTCCAGTGATACCCAAATGTAGGTCCTACTCTAGACCGACAGGTCATTATTTCTGACCAAGAGTTCACCTTGGAATATGAACTCTCATCCATCATTCCTTGTGATTCTTAGGATCAGGCTAGTTTGGGACATAGTTCTTTTGTCCTCAAATAACCAATTACTTAAGTAATTTGTTAAAGGCAACCCCATGCCTCTGCATTCTCTAGATCAGCCCTGCAAATTCCAAACTATGTCTTTATTTTCTCTTTGATCTGTAAAGATTAGTGATGCTGTACCAGTACGTCAGATAAGCTTCAGCTCTGGTTCTCTCTGACATTGAGTTATAATTGGTTCAAAGCACACATCCAGAGGAAAGATTGTCTGAGTCCTTCACAATGAAATTGCTTTTCCTTAAACAGGCGATGTGCTGAGACCCAGAAATTCTAGCCTCTACTGAAGCCTCCCAATCATCTGTCAATCATTTAAAAGTCAATTCAGAATTTACCTATTCCAGAAATTGGCACTAATTGTGCTTGATTTCAACTACTTACACATTACTCTCAGAATTTCAATTATGAATCTATAAAAATAATTGGCTCTTGGTTACATGACGACGGTTCTTAATAATGACACTTTAGTTTTCCTTTTTAATTTTTTTTTTATGTTTTTTATTTATTTCTAGGAGAGAGAGAGAGAGACAGCATGAGCAGGGGAGGGTCAGAGAGAGAGGGAGTCACAGACTGAAACAGGCTCCAGGCTCTGAGCTGGCAGTCAGCACAGAGCCCGACGCGGGGCTCGAACCCACGAACCGCGAGATCATGACCTAAGCGAAAGTCGGACGCTTAACCGACTAAGCCACCCAGGCGCCCCTAGTTTTCCTTTTTAACTAGACTGAATAGGGCCCCAATGCAGGGACCATGTCCTCCACATATTACACGTGGATGAGGATATAAGAGAAATAGAATGTACAGTATCTGCCCTCAAGGAGCATGTGATCCAACTGAAAAGATACACTGCTCTGCAACTATTAAGCACCATTTTCCATGTGACTAGATATAAATTATAATGCCCTGGATAGTCCATGAACTCAGTGGGTGAAAAAAAATATGTTCAGGATTGTCATCAGCTCTTTAAGGAGACTCACATCTGAGTTTCACATAATGTTTTCTCTTTTGGAGGGGAAAGCAATTCACTACAAATGTTTGCAGGAAAGGAAAATAATATTGTCTTTTAAACAACATCTCTGTCTAGAACTTGTTCCTAAACTCTGTTCTTTCCTAGTACACAAACATATTATGCTCTAGTCTTGCATTTTTCAGCTGTGGCTTGTGATTTCTTACTAGGCCAGGTCATATATTGACATGAGTATCATTTTTAAAACATGAAGGAGAATCAAAATACCAGAGACAGTAGATGTAATATGAAAATTTCATGATAATTGTGATTTTCTGTATATGTATCAAGTCACAATGCAAAATGTATTATCTACTATGATTGTAGTTGAAAAGAGTTTGAGGACCAATGCAGCTGGTCAACACCAAATAAACTAAACAGATAATCCTCATAAGACTATAGAAGAACTTGATGCTTGCAACACATTTTTCTACTGAAGAGAATTGCCTCATATTGTGGTAATATTTTCTTTGTAAAGCTCAAAGTTAATCACAGAGAACAAAATATCAATCATGCTACTGCCAGAGCCATACAGAAGACCTGGCTTAGATGAGCGACCACAGTTGGCTTCATAGTACTTCACACAAGAACTGTTTGAGGTACATGCCACTTAGTTGCATACAGAGCTAAATAACTACAGGTCTCATCAGGGTAAGCACTGCGCCAATAAGCCTACCTCATGACAGACTCTCTGGAGCATGGAATCCAAAAGAGAAAGAACTCAGAAGCGTTCCTTCTGCCAAACTCACCAACAAGACACTTCTCACTTCCTTTACCAATGGGGTAGAACTAGAGAGAAGTCCAAATGAGTAGTCTAGACAAAAGCGGGTAATGATGAATAGAGGGATGTTATTCTAATAGAAGATCTTTCAGAAACATGAAACCATGGAGGTTAAAAGGCAATGAATTCCCCTATGCACACTCTTTTCTCAGATGGTAAAGTTTGAGATATCATTGCCTTCCCCAACCCATCTGCCATGGTTTAAGAGTCTTATGGGCAGCCAGGGTGAGGCAAATCCTTTGAGGTAAATAAACAATAGCTTAAGATGAGCCCTTGGCTCACCTTAAGAAGCTCTGCCACCTCATATGAACTACTCTTTATTTGTGTACCCTTCTAAAATCTCTTTGGGCAAATTATACTTTTGTTGTGTGAAGACTCTGAATTGGGTTCAAATATTAATTAAATTAACTTGAAGGCCCTGACTACAAAAATTTACTTCTTGAACCATTTTCTGTCTCTAAAGATGCCCAGCCACATTGTATAATTAGCTCACCTGAGACTGTACAGTGGTACATACAAAGTATTCCAAATAACAGAACATCATTATATCGAAATGTCTCAAATTTTAACAGAAGTGCCCTTGTTGATTCTCAGGAAAAAATTATCAAAAATTAAATTTCTGGCCTTTTCTAAATAAATCAAAAATTGTTAAAAATTAAGTGAATCAAAAGAAAATGAAGTTAGCCTTCTCAAGTTCAAGAGAAATTTATTAAATTCCAAGAACTGTGATATCTCTATCACTCAATTTCCATAGTCCAGTCATTCTTTGCCAAAGGCAGCTCACTTGAATATCTGAGTAGAGCTGGGGTTACTTTACTACCTCCATCATGGGCCATCTTCGACCAGAATAAAATGTCTTTAGGCCTCAGAATTTGACTTATTTTGACATTGGTATTATCAGTCAGGACTTGATCAGAAAATAGACGCCACTCCACATTAGTTCAATTAAAGTGTTATTTATTATATGGGATTAGAAACTTATAAAACCATTTGTAGGGCTGTAGGAGATAAGAACAAAAGGCCACTTTCAGGAAATCTCCACATGTGACTCATAGGAAACTCACCACAAGCAAAGTCAAGTAGGGTAGTTCTCAAAAGAACTCTAGAAGCCCAAGGAAGCCACCACTGTTGTCCTGAGCTCCCAGCTTTCAACGTCTTCTGCTTTCCACTTCACATTAATGCCTCTCACTGTCCAAAGTTATGGGTCTAAATATTACCCCAGCACTTGTCCTACACCCAGGGAAGTTTGAAACACAAGCAGATGTCCATGATGCAAGCACAACATCTTTTCTAGAGACCAGTAAAAATCTAGACCTTGTGATAGCTACCAGAAGAAACTCAGTAGCATTCCACAGTCTAGTTGCCGATAGGTGCAGTGCAATTATATGAATTTATGGCTTGTGACCATGAAGCCCATTGCTAGAGCTCTCCCATTCTGATGTCGATGCAGAGATGTATCATCCTGGAGAGCAAGTGCACCTATGCATTGGGTCCTCTCTCAGAAAACAATATTTATGAAATCACTCCTTTGCTGCAAAATTTAGAAATGTCCCTTCCTCTTTGGGTCACCTTTCTTTCCTATGATATTTAATTTTCCATTCTGGGTCAAGTTTTTGGCCTCTTTGCATTCAAGAACCCCATGCTGAGCAAGCCATACCTTCTGTCTAACCACACAGGGTCCTTCCTAGTGTTTTTAAGACACGATTTTTAGGGCAGTTCTTGGTTTACAACAAAATTGAGAGAAAGGTACAGAAATTTCCCATGTACCACCCTTTCTCACACAAGCATAGCCTCCCCATTATTAACAATATTCGCTAGAACGGTACATTTTTTCCCCCAAGGATGAACCTGCATGAACACACCACAATCATCAAAAACCCATTGTTCCTCCTAGGATTCACTCGTGGTGTTGTGTATTCTATGGGTTTGGATAAAAGAATAATGACATATACAGTATCCATCATTACAAAATCGCAGAGAGTGTTTTCACTGCCCTGTCCCTTCTATTTTATTGAATTAGTATTATTACTCCTACTGATACTATAAGGAAGGCTGGTGAATCTGCCTCCTAGATATCATTTATTTTGTTTCACCTAGAGAATCACCTCCAGCAGATTCTGGACAAAATTAATGTTGGCGTTTTGAGAGGTTATGTCCCACAACACCTAGTCAGGGCCAATACTTTTGCCATGCGTCCTTCCCTGGGGCCTAGGATTCTCTCAGCTTTTTATCTCATCAAGTCTTGAATAACTCAGAAACTTGAATGTCAACAATAATATTTTCTTCTGCCCTAACTTTTCTGGAGCACTGGGACATGTCCCTTGTGTTCTCTTTATCCCCAAATTCATTCCAGGGACACTGTGTTTTGTTTTCACAATTAACTTCAATTTGTCCCTTTCTTTTTCTACACCTAAAAAGTTCACTCACTTTGCTGGATCTGCCACTTTTCTTTTCAAACATTTATTTTTCTAACATACTCCTGTGGATTGAGCCTTGGTCCACAGCCACCAGCATGTCTGTACTGTAGGAAGCATGAATTCAATCAATTGCCTGTCTGCCAGAAGTATACACTTTTCAAACAGATGTGTCTACTTCCTCCACTGCAACCCCACAATGAATGATCCCACCCATGATGCATTGTCTCATCAGATAACTTCTAACTTGGCACTGAACACTGAACTTGAATATGAGATAGAGTACCTGAGTCCAGATTTGGGGGCTAAACCGCAGGAGTTTGAATTTTATTTTATTTTATTTTATTTTATCTTATTTTATTTTATTTTATTATTTTTTAATTTTTTAATGTTTTATTTATTTCTGAGAGATAGAGAGAGACAGTGTGAACAGGGGAGGTCAGAGAGAGAGGGAGATACATAATCTGAAGCAGGCTCCAGGCTCTGAGCTGTTAGCACAGAGCCCAATGCGGGGCTCAAACCCACGAACCATGAGATCATAACCTGGAGCCAAAGTCGGACACTTAACCGACTGAGCCACCCAGGCGCCCCAGGAATTTGAATTTTAGCTACTTAACATACTAGCTATATATTTTTAGGCAAATCATTTAAATTATCATGCCTCAGTTTTCTTATGTAAAACCTGATTATTAACATTCCTCCTTGTGAGATTATTGTAAATATTAAATAAACTCAGATGTAAAATTCTGAGATTCATTCACAATATATGGCAATAGGTATGATGTGTTACCTTCCCTATGCCTTCTCTTATCCATATACTTCTCAGGCATTATACCTCAAAAGATTGAGAATAGCATCTACAATCACTAGAGCACCTTCATATGCACTTACCGATGCTTTAAATATCATACTCTAGTCTTTTGCTATATACCTAACCAGCTAATTAACAGCCCTAAGGCAGTGGATATTGACAGCCTTAAGGATCTGCCTCTCCCTGGTTTTCTGGACCCAGGCTCCTTCTGGGAGAATCATTCAAGTGAGCTACTGGAGGTCTTGCCCCTCTTCCTCTGGTACTTTTCTCTGAACTCCAATCACCCTTTATGACCAAGTAACACCCAAAATGCTCTTCTCTAAACCCATCTGTAAGGACAACTAAATCCAGGTGCTTTGCCTTTACCCTTACCTATTTGCCCAGACTGACTTCTGAGGTCCCTTTTTCCTGTTCATATTGGGCTACTCTTTGCTGTAAGAGTTTCACATTGCCCTTAAGAAAATCTCTCTCTCTCTTTCTCTGTCATTATCCCAATGATCATATTCTGATAGTTTTTAAAGCAATCCAGTTCTTCTTTGCTACCTGAAGAAACTTGGTTCCTCAGGACAGATTTTTCCTGGCACAGACCTTTTTTACTTACCTTCTCAGCTTTAGGTTTGCATAAATTTCATTAAGTTTCTTCTCCATCTCAAGCAAAGGTGGTCCACCCCTTATATAATAAGGGCTGTTCTAGTGGGGGAGGTGATGGCTGTTCATGATGTAATCTTTGTCCCTTGGAGTCTGAATCCAAGCACCCAAAGGCAATGGGTTGGGCAGAGCTCTTCTGAGACAAGCCATGTGAATACAAGTCTTGAGCTTTCCACTCTTCAACCCCTAGACACTGAATCCAGATCAGGATAAAGACTGACTCAGATTTCTACCTATGCCTGCTATGAAGCTCTGTCACTCAAACAGATTTTAACTGATTCTGAAACTTAACATTCTAGCTTGAAGGCCTTGATTAAAAAAAAATGCAATGAAGTTAAAATTATTCCACGCCACCAGTGCCTAGAGAGCCTGTACAGTGATATCTGACAAAAGGACTCTCTTTTTCCATAATCTTTCAATCCTTTTCTGGGCCTCTCCTGCAATATTAGGCCAAATTACGCCCGTGTGATTTATGGGCAGCCACAATGACATGCACACTAACGGATGGACAGCCAGCTTACTGGGGTCTGTCCCAGCTAATAGCCAGCTGCACCACGGAAAAAAAACAGCCACATATATGCTGCCTCAGTATACCAGAGTACAATGCTATAAGACCTAAATCTAGAAAGTGCTAAATAATGGAATCCCCTGGCTGTACCATCAGAAGCAAGATTACCACATGTTATTTTGGTCTCTAAATATCAGTTCAGTTCCATCTTTCAAGGATAATAGACTGTGTATCATTCCTTTCTTTTCTTGAAACTCTCAATAAATAATGTTCTGTAGCCATAGAAAGCAGATGAAGATCAAAATATTAGCTTCTTACTGATAAAACCTGAGCTGAAGGATATAGCTTAGGTGTACATTTTCTTAATTCTTCACTATTTATACTTAGTCATAAGAATAAATACTATTCATACTTAGTCACATGGTCACAGTGAGCTGTGCTACCACAAGACACCTCTGTAAGAGCCTCTAGCACACAGAGAGAGCTGACCAGAACATAGACTCTGCCTGGGAAGGCAGCTTGAAAGAGATAAGTTGGAATTGCCTTGGATTCCTCCAACTTGCCAGTCAGAAAGTCCCACGAGAAGGCATAAGTCGATGGGGGAGCAGGAAAGGCCAAAGGTATGAGTCTATTAGAAGTTCCCTTCTGGGAATATGAGGCCAAATTACCACTTTAGACTTGGCTTTGAAATAATTGCCTGAATATTAAAAAAAACTAAGAAGTTGCATGGAGATTTGTTCACCAAATCCCAAGGACTGTTCTCATATTCTGCCCCGGAAATTAAATGTAAGTAACATGGCTAAAGGCAGGTTAGTCATTTGTTCAGCACTGCAGTGCTTGTAGTGTAGACAACAAACCCATAGTGACCATCAGGAGTGAATATTGACACTTATTCTTGCTCATCTGTATGACTTGTCTTACTTTATAAACCATCGAGTTATTAATTCAAGTTAGAAAATAGATCCACAGGACTCTGAACAATAGCTTTTCTGCATAGTTTAGTTAAGAATGCAATTCGTATAAAACAGTTCTGAAACTCTTCTTGAAAGTGCTCCGAAAACATGATTTTATACAGAAGTATGATATTGTTTTCTGTAAGTTTAGAGTTTTATACAGTGGCTTTTGTTCTAATAAACCATATTTATTTCTAAAGGTAGATGAAAGGGCACCTGCAGTTTATAAATAGTAATTTTGGAGTGCCTGATCTGCTTGTGAAGACTTTACTGTCCTGGCAGGAGACTGAACCTGATTAGGTTGATGGGCTTTGCTTTTTCTTTATTGTTAGAACACAAATGGAACCCCTGCTTTTTTGAAATAAGTAAGGAGCATCAATAATCCCAACTACCTAACTCAATTACTATGTTCATGTTTGTACTTTCCCTTCTGGACTCTCCCTCTATTATGTTTTTTCTCAAGAAAATAAATTAGTCTTATGTACGTTTACTCTAAGAGTATTTATTTCTCAGCTGAAACCATTATAAAATCTATATTTGAGTTTTATACAAGCTGATTTCAAAATATTTTCTGCACACATATGGCTAGGAGGATCATATATGACTGGTGTGTTTCTTTTTCAATAAACTTCTCTTCATGCGGGCTGTCTCGTGAATTACTTGGGCTCCTTGGGGACCTCAAATGCTAGTTGTGATTAATGTCCAGTTGAAGCCCTTCTCACATCATCCCTTTCATCTTCATGGGAGAGTGCTTGAAAAGGTACATAAACAACCCTACCATGTAGGAGTCATTCCCCCAAATACCATTACCTAGCACTGAGTTTTCCAATTAACCAACTTAGGTCAAAACATCATGATTAATTTCATGTGTACCGTACAATTATTCTTTAATAAATAAAAATAAGTTTAACTTGAGGATTTCCTTGAAGTGAAATGTTGGGTAGATAAAATGGATCCAAAATCTCAATCACCTTTATATGCCCAGACCAGATTACTTTTCCCTGGGGCCTTTACTATAAGTCACAAACAAGGTGATTTTGTTAAAAGGGACTGGGGTCTGCTCAAAGGCATACACCAGTTCAAACTGAAAATACCTAAACTATATCTTCTGGGTTCCTTGTTATCAAAGTAATCTCAGATGAATCTGTAAATCAAATAATAATGAGGGGGAGAAGGTGTGGGGGGGTGCAGAGAGAGAGAGAGAATGACAGCCAGTTTCTACTTTTAGGTTAGCAGGTTAGAGGTGCCACTCTCTCAAGACCCCAGAAAGCTCTCTTTTCCTAGTTAAGAAAGTTGGCAAAACAGCTTCTGTGTAAATTCTACCCTCACACTTTGACCGGTCCTGCATCAGTGTTACCATTCTGTGAGGCGGTTGACGGATGCTGCTATGCTGCTCTACCTGACCCACTGTTGGAATAAATTATCATCACGGTCCTGTTAGCAGGCCCAGGACAAGATAGTGCTATGGCAGGTATAATACAGGAATAATGTAGACCCAGGTGTAAATAATTAAAGTTGTAATTCAGGAACAGCTTACCAGTGACATCATTTATCAATGTCACTAGAATCCTTCAATGAAATTACAGCTTTATATGTAGAGTTTAGATGTACACCATTCATTGCAATACATGAAGAATGTTCCTATTAAATGTAGGTGCTAGATGCATTAACATCAAGGGGCAGGACTTGATTCAAATAACTGAGCTCTGTTCTTTTTTCTCCTTCTGCCAATGTGAACCCATTGCTTACTTTTAAACTCAACGAATATAACCTGAGTTTAAAAATGATTATAGTCTTTTTACAGGGCAGTTCAGAGAACAAAAAGCAAGGTTAAAAAGGCAAAGAGGGCAAGTGTTGGTCACAGATGAGTTAGTGAGGAGAAAAATAAAAACTGACGTCAGGTTCCTAGTACACATCAGAAGCTACCTTTACTTGCATCCGTATTTTTGTCAAGAGTTACATCTTACTGGATTGTGGAAAATATCAAAGGAGAACCTGGCATTCTGTTAACAGATATTTTAAAGTGAGTGAATTTTAAGACTGTAATGTAAATTATGTCAGAATGTAGCTATTTCAAAATGGCCTTGATGTCATGTACATTAGGGAAAAAATAAAAAATAAGAGAGATTGGAAAACAAATTCTTCTACAGTGGAGGGGTAGGGTCTTGTCAATTTTCATTAAGGTTTATAACTCTCAGGTGTCCATCCATAGACTGTTTCAACAGAAACTGATCTTAAAAAAGTGCAAAAGTCATCCACACTCTTTCAATTTATTTTCCTCTCTCCTCATTTATTCCTCTGTCTCTTGACTTTCCAAGAAAGAGTACCCTCGGCATATCTCAGGCAGGGATAAACAACATATGTTTATGGAGATTTAATAAGACAACATTAAATTAGTATGAAATATATACTATTTTCTCAAATTTTCTGGAGGACAATTTAATATTAAAAGTCTTAAAAATATGCATAGCTTTGGGTTTTCAGAAATTCTACTTCTAGGGGAGCCTCATGGTTTCATGAGATCAAGCCCTCCCAGGCTCTGTGTTGACAGCACAGAGCCTGCCTGGGATTCTCTGTCTCCCTCTTTCTCTCTCTACTCCTCCCCTGCTCATGCTATCTCTGTCTCTCTCAAAAATAAATTAATTAATTTAAAAAAGAAGAAAAGAAAAAGAAATTGTACTTCTTGAGATCTATCCCAAAGCTAAGGTGCACACAAATGTTGGTCATCTGTAGCAGCCTTTTTTTTTTTTTAATAAAAATAAAAACTGAGAAAATATAAATGGCTGACAATAAGAAATTGGTTGTTTCCACAGAACCACTTGCAGCCCTAATGCATTTGTGCCATAAATGCAGAAAAGTATCTAATGACATGAGAAATCTTTGTCATTAGACAAAGCAATGCAAAGCAGGTTACAGTTTGTGCTGTGCGGTCGTACCTTAGTCTGTTTGGGTCGCTATAGCAAAATGCCATTAACTGACTGGCTAAAGTAAAAAATATTTATTCTCACAGCTCTTGTAGCTAGGAAGTCCAAGAATCAGGCACCATGAGATCCAGTGCCTGATGACGATCTGCATCCTTGTGCACAGACAGTGTCTTCATGTTGCGCCTTCACATGGCAGAAAGCTGAGAGGCCTCCCTGAGGTTTCTTTCATAAGAGCACTAATCTCATGGAGCCCTCATGGCTGAGGCACCTCCCAAAGGACCCACCTACCTCCTTATACTATCATACTGGGGATTAGATTGAAACATATGAGTTTGTTGGGGAGGGGGGGCACAGATTGTAATTCTGCAAAAGAAGCTACACACTGAATATACAATTTTATATACATAGAAAGGACTTCAGAGAAATTGCCCTTAAATTTAGAGATGATAAGGGATTATATAATAACAGTACCTTATTGAACGATGTTCTCTGTGCCAGACATTCTTCTAAGTGTGTCACAGGCACTATTTAATTTAATATAATACATTTTTAGTGTTTATTTTTGAAAGAGAGAGAGGGGGGGGCATGCATGAGTGGAGGGGAGAGGAAGACAGAGAGCAAGACAGAAAATCTGAAGCAGGCTCTGCACCAATAGCAGAGAGCTGGGCACGGGCCTCGAACTCACAAAATTGTGAGATCATGACGTGAGCCAAAGTCGGATGCTTAACCAACTGAGTCACCCAGGTGCCCTAATTTAATGTGATCTTTAAAACAACCAGGATGATAGGCATTTGTCTCACTCAGAAGATAAATTGAGGTACACGGAAATTCAGAGATCTGCTCAAAATAACATGGTAGACATAGCAGTCTATGCAGAGAACACATTTTTAATTATGGCGTTATAGTATCATCCCAATTTTTATTCATTTAGGTTTTATACCTTTGTCCAAATTTTCCAGAGTAAATATGCATCATTTTATAACCAGGAAAATTATCTAATCTCTAATAAATCATATTTTAAACATCGTATTAGATACTGTAAAGGAAAAGAGAAAAGCTCCTAAGTAGTATAGAATAATATTTCTATTTTATATTTTTTATATAGATGATAAACCCATCCAAGAAACATGATGTTTTCGTAATAGGACTGTGTCTATCCTCAGTTTCAATCATTTCCCTTTATTTCTCCTTTGTGAAGAAGCCTAAACACCTCATACAGACACATGACAACTTGCTCTCCTTATAAATAAAGAGAGAACAGAGTACAGAAAACACTACCATTGTAGAATTAAGCTTATCATCTTTCTTTCAAAAAGAATTGGTCACAATTTGCTTTGTTGGAGCAATCTGTCCCTTGTTGCGGATTTATATTGCTCTGTGGGACTGTGTTAGAAAAACATTATTATTATTAGCAGTAGTAATACTTGGCAGCAAGTCAGCACATTTCATCAAAGACTCCAAGAGCTTAGCCATCAATCAAACTTGCCTTGGTGTGCTCCTGGGAGGAGGTGATATTATTTCTGTTTGGAACAGAGGTTAAGTGACTTGCCCAAGGCCTTGAAGCTAGTGAGATTCAGAGTTGGGAATTAAACCCTGGAGACTTGACACCCAGCATCCCACTCTCTTTCCTGGAGCACATTCCCTCTGCCTGCCCGAAAGAAGTAGGGATAAAGAAAGCATCTAATAGAAAAATGTCCTGCTCCGCAGCATGTGTTCTTATGCTCAAGCTCTTCTGGCATTAAGTTAGAAAAGCACAAGTAATTTCCTGCAGAACGTGAGCTGGTACTTTTCAGTTCTGACACTTGTTCCATTCATCCCTTCATCAAATATTTGTTTAGTGCTACCATGTGCTGGCAACAATTCCGTTGTTGTGAGTGATACAGCCATGACCCACAGGGAGTTTTCAGTCTAATGGAAATAAAAACAGACCATTGTGATAGTAAGGGATGTTGCTTATTCTTTGCAACTATGCCATGGTGTACATTTAAAATCTAGATTCTTTAGCCATACATTGTAGATTTTAGTGATGTAACATTTGCATCACAGCAATCTAAACCATATACTATATACACATGTATATACATTTATATATACATATTATATACATGTATTGTATATGTATATAATATATGTATAGTGTGTGTGTGTGTGTGTCTCTCTATATATGTATAAAATTTGGTCCTTTAATTTTAAATAAAGTATAAATAGGATATAATCACTCTATATCAGTTTTTAGAAGTTGAGAGGATAGTTACTAAGAAACTTTAGAATTAGAACATGACTCCTGAGTGACAACATTATTTTTTGTTATTCCCTTTTGCTGTAATAAAAAATAACTATTAGATTTAAAAATCTGTTGTTGGATTTTAGTTCAATACTGTTTCTCAGAAGAAACAGTAGCATGTGGTGGTTGAAATGTTCTGTGTCCTCATTGGGGAGATGGCTTCATAGGTATATGAAAAATCAAATTCATCAAATCAAAATTCATCATATCAAAATTCATCAACTCAAAATTCATCCCACTTAAAATGTTCAATGCATCATATTAGACATGAAATTTATCTTAAGGTTTATTTTTTTAAGTTTATGTATTTATGTATTTTTATTTTTTAATGTTTTATTTATTTCTGAGACAGAGAGAGAGAGAGAAAGAGAGAGAGAGAGAGACAGCGTGAGCAGGGGAGGGTCAGAGAGAGAGGGAGATACAGAATCTAAAACAGGCTCCAGGCTCTGAGCTGGCTGTCAGCACAGAGCCTGATGCGGGGCTCGAACCCACGAACTGCAAGATCATGACCTGAGCTGAAGTCGGATGCTTAACCCACTGAGCCACCCAGGTGCCCTATGTATTTATTTTGAAAGAGAGAGAGAGAGCTCTGAAGGGGCAGAGAGGGAGGGAGAGAGAGATTCCCAAGCAGGCTCCACACCATAAGCACAGAGCCCCATGCTGGGCTCAAACTCATGAATTGCGAGATCATGACCTGAGCCGAAATCAAGAATTGGTCACTTAACTGACTGAGCCACCCAGGCACCCATATCTTAAAGTTTATTAAAAAATCTTCATAAATTTAGCATACAGGAAATACAAATTTTTAAAAATTAATTACTGAATCTAATTTCGTTTATTTTTATTTTTTGTTAAATGTTTAATTAATTTAAGCCTGGTGTAGTTAACATACAGTGTTGTATTAGTTTCAGATGTACAACACAGTGATTCAACACTTCCATATAACACACAGTGCTCATCACAAGTGTACTCCTTAATTCCCATCACCTATTTCATCCATCCAGCCCTCATCTCCCCTTTGGTAACCATCAGTTTGTTCTTTATAGTTAAGAGTCTGATTCTCAGTTTGTCTCTCTTTCTTTGTTTTGTTTCTTAAATTCCACGTATGAGTGAAATCATAGGGTATTTGTCTTTCTCTGACTGACTTATTTCACTTAGCATTATACTCGCTGGTTTCATCCTTATTGCTGCAAATGGCAAGATTTCATTCCTTTTTTTATGGCTGAATAATATTCCATTGGATATGACCACATCTTCTTTATCTATTCACCTGGACCTAATTTATAATATTAAAATAACACTATAATGCTTTTTGCCATAGGATGAATTTAAGAGTTAATATAACTGAAGATTGACTCTTGTCCTCTGCCTTGTGCCTCATCTCAAAGAGGGAAGGAGGAATGGGCTAAAGTTTTGTATCTTTTTATATCTTCTTTTGTATGTGGGTATGAAAGATAGGGAAAAACTCTCATGATGACATATGGGACTTTTCACTTCACTGTATTGGCTTACACTATCTTTACTCTTGTATTTTCTTTTTTGACAGATGAACCCCAAACTATTTTTACTAACCTTTCTTTTATGCAACTCACTGTTTTACATGCTTGCATTTTATATACCCAACTAATTGTTTATGTGGGTTTTTTTAAGGTTTTACTATGCTCTTTTTTATCACTCTGGAGTAAAGTTAGTCATTTTAGGGTTTCTTTATTCCCTGGTGTTGTGAATCCAAAATTCTGGGAAGCTTCTTTACATCATTGTCAAAGCACGGAGAAGGGTAACTGCTGGCGCCCACTGAGATGTCCTCATTCTTGTTCCCTTGTTTGTTTTTGTTGCATTGTCTTTTTTTAAATGCTTATTTATTTGTTTTGAGAGAGAGAGAGAGAGAGAGAGAGAATGCGTGCCTGAATAGGGAATTACCAGAGAGACAGGGAGAGAGAGAATCCCAATTAGGCTCTAGATTGTCAGCACAGACCTGATGCAGGGCTTGATCCTACTAACCATGGGACATGATCTGAGCCAAAACTGAGTCAGATGTTTAACCAACTGAGCCACCCAGGCACCGCTGTCCTTTATTTTTGACTGAAAGATTCCTTCATCTCTTATACTCAGCTGAAGCCCCTCCCTCTTTCCCTGGCATGGGAAACTCAGCAGGACAAGCTTTAGGCTTTACTGCCTCCAAGATATTCTTTGTCCACACTGGAATTATTATACACTGTTCTTATATAATGCTAAGCATCTGGTAAACTATGTGAGGCTACTCTGAGTACATAGACTTAGACCTATGCCACAAATTAAATCCCTGTAGTATCTAGATAGGTAAAGAGGTAGCTGAGGTAGGTGGCTAGTGGGGACTGTGATGACCTGGAAAACAACTTGTCCTGTTGGAAGAGGAGGCTGTTTGGGGGTCTAGTGGAATGCTTCTGTGCACAATGTGGACTGATGTCCACAGATTTTCTGAGTTTTCAAGAAAGTGGACATAGGGTTTTAATGTGAAACTTCCCAGCATTGGGCCACATCTAGCCTGTGAACAGCCATAATCATTTTCTATTGCTGTCAGAAGAAATTATCTCAAACTCGGTGGCATAAAACAGTATGAATATATTATCTCACAATTCAGCAGGTGAGAAGTCTGCCATAGATCTTACTGCGCTAAACTCAATGTGTTGACAAGCTATGTTTCTTCCTGAAGATTCTCAGGGTGATTGTTTCCTTGCTTTTTCCAGCTTCTCGTGGTCACCCACATACCTTGGCTCATGGTCCCCTTTCTCTGTCTTTGAAGCCAGCAGTGTCATACCTCTCTATTGTCACAGCTCTCTCTGACTACAGCTGGGAAAGGCTTCCCATGTTTAAAACCTCATGTGATCAGATTGGACACATGTAGGTAATCCAGGATAATCTCCCCATCTCAAGGCCCTTCACTTTAATTAAAATTAAATTCCCTTTTGCCATGTAAATTAACACATTGGCAGATTCCAGAGATTAGGATTGTGGCCTCAGTGGGGGCAGTGGGGAGTCATTATTCTGCCCATCACAGGTGCCAATTGTGACCTCTGACCTAAGTATTCTATAAAGTCTTCTCTACCTTGGGATTCTTTCTACTCCTTAGAAAAAGGCTATTGGTCTCTTATGTTTTCTAGTTTTCCTGGCCTTACCATGCTGCTGTCACTCCTGCTCAAGTTAAGTCTTGTGTGGAGCAGCTAGGAAGGTTCAGGCTCCCCAGTCCTGAACTTGCAGGTGCTCATTGCTTTCTTGCTGACTCTTTCCCATACGGGGGTGGGGAGCGTGGTCTTGGGGAGCAGAGCAAATAGTCTTATTCTGGCTTCATCTGAGTGCTCTAAATCCCTAGGGAACTCAGGGCTAGGCTTTTGAAAGCTTATTTCAAAGTCACAATTTGTTTTGCCTGAAGACTATGGATGTTAATAGGGCAGCAAGTTTTGGTTGCCCTGACAAAAAAATCATCAAGCAGCAGAAAATACTAGGAAACAAATTAGTTAACATTTGAATATTTTGTAAAGAATTTTATTTGCCTGTATTTTCTTTAAGTGTAAGATTTGTGCCTGTGTGTTCATTAATAAGTAGACAACATTTAACTTTTGAAGATGAGATAAAAAAATTAGCAAAAAATGTGCCTTGACCTTCCTTTGTTTTAATTGTAAAAGATGTAGTTTATGTCCAATTTTCTGCTGTGCTTGAATAGAATACTTAGTTATCATGAGTCAACAATAATATGTAAAGTTTATTTTCCCACAATTTATGCTATTATGTTAAGCTTAAAGTCTCATAAAAATAATAAATTCATCACCTTAATTCCTTAGAACAAGATAATTGTAAATAAATGAATATTATTTGCTAATTTTCCTTTTAATATTGGATGCTCTATTTGCAACACTTTCCAACTTCCAGTTTGCTGAAAGTCAATATTATTACTAACATCACCTTTAGGATAGTTAGTGAGTAGAGAATAAGATTCAATATTTTATTTCAATTGCAGTTACTTACAAGTGTGTGATAAAAAGCATTCGACCTCAATAATTAAAAGGGGCAAATTAGAACAAGGGCATGTCATCTTTCACTTGTTTGATACAGAGTTTTCAAAAGATGATAAAATCTCAAGTGTCAATTGTGTAAAAGAAATTAGGAGACTATTTATTTTGGATATCACTATCACATTAAATGTTATAAAAGTTTCAAAATGTATGTATTGGTTAGGGGGTCAAGGAGGTCCCCAAACACATAACAGCTGAAACATCACAGAGCTTCATTTCTCTTTCATGATACCATGTTGGGTCAGTGATCATGTGAGGAGAGCCCTTCTCCAAACAGTTGTGCAAAACTCAGACTATGCAACACTCAGAAGCCCCGCCAACTTTAAACATAGGACTTCCAACTTTTTCGTAAGGGTCATTGTCACTCCTAACAACTGAAAAGGAAAAATGTATGGAGAAGTATGCAAAGAGGTTTATATAGGTCTTTATTGCTCTGACAGTCATGCACTGAAACTCGTCCTCATGATCACATAGACGTGCAATACACGCAGGGAAGTGTAGCCAGGCCTTGTCCAAGACAAAAAGGAGAGGATGGATATCTGTGAACATGTCAAATTCTCTGCTACGTTATGTATAATGATGTTGGATCCAGCATTTTACCTTTATCCTAAGAAAACATAAAGTTTGTACTCAAAGATTGAAGTATAAAGCTGCTTATTAAAGTAATGTTTATAATGGTGAAAAATTGGATACTGTTTAAACATTCAGCAATAAATAGTGTACTGATTAAAAAATACATGATGATATATACATAATGTACACTGGTGGGTGAAAAGCATCCTGGAATAATATTCACCAAGGCTATCGTAGTAGTCACTTTTAGATTGCGGGACAATAGGGGCTTTTATTTCCTTTGTTTTGCATATTTGCTGCTGCTGCTGCTTCTTTTTCTTCTTCTTCTTCTTCTCCCCTTCCTCCTTCTCTTCCCCTTCCTTCTCCTCCTTCTTTCTCCTTCTTCTTCTTCCTCTTTTCCTTCCTCTTTTTATTTCCTTAAAATTACCCTATATTTTGTGGTCTTTTAGATTAAGAATTAAAGTCAGCTCTGCTGTAAAAAAATATCTAGGGAGATCTTGCAATACAAAAGTGATCTCTTTCTATGCGTTATTTTCATCATTACTTTCATTCGTTTTGCATAGGTTACACGGATGACTTAACCTGAGAATTTTATCTACAGATGGGTTACCTGTTCCAAGTTGCTCTGCATGTAAACACTGCCTTGAATTATGTAGGCAACACTTGCACATGACAGGGGCTAAGTTGCTACAATTTTCTTCTTGCAACAGTGGCTTAAAATACTTCAAAACTGTTCTTTTGACTTGGGCTAAATTGTTCATATGATCAAAAGCAGAGTGTGTCTTCTGTGAGAAGCTGAAATGATTCGAAATCTCTTAGATTATGGAAAGCATACCCCTCCTTGTTTTCCAGCGCAATATTGCACAATATAACATGTGAAGAAATAAGGACACACCGTGAAGGCTGCTTATCGTGGAAGTATGAGATACCTCACTGTGACCTTCTGCTTGCTTCTAGGGATTTGCAAGCTTTTTTAAGTGTAGAACATAACTAATTTCACAGTAAATTCTCAATTAAATGTTTGTTGGTTTATTATTGAAGTGTCCCAGCCTTTAATTTTCATTACCAGCATGTTCGTTTGTCCAGAAGTCTCATTTGGTAAATCAGAGGAGAGTCTTTATTTAATGTTTTCAATTACTTCCTCAGAAAAACTGCTCTAGAGCACAAATATATATTTATAACTGAAAACATCAGCAATTTAAAAATCATAAGCCTTGGATAGCAATAGCTTAAATAGCCATTGAGGATCTATTAACATTAAATCATTATCCTATCTGCAAAGAACAATTCCCTGCTAAGTTATAAAGATCAGCAAGTGGGGTTTTGGGAGGGGGTGATGTTTTATAGTAAATCTCCCTGAGGCTTTATGGGGCCTCCAGGCTGCACTCCGCACAAGGCCTCTGGGCTTGGGGGCTGAATCAGAGCAGAGATCCAGACTTTATTCACTTTGCCAAGCTGTGCACCCTTGGTGAGGCTGTGTCTATCTAATCCGTTGAAGGAAAACTATCTTTAGTTAGCAAAAAGGCTCTGTTTGTTTTTTGCTGTCCTGGGAGTTACTTAAGTGTGAAGCTACAATACACCTTATGAAGCTCTTTTCATGGTTAGAATCAAAAGATTTTTCAGTACAGCATTGAAGGTTAGGATTAACATGAACCATTTATTGACTTGACCAGGGTGTTTATTCATTAAATAATTCATCCATCCATTCATCCATCTATCCAACCACCCATCATCCATCTGTCCACTTATCCATCTATTCATTCAACACATATGGGTTAGTTTCTTATTATTTGCCAGTCATTATACTAAACTCAAGAGATGCAAAAGTGAATACATTGGACCTTACATTAGAGAAATTTACAATTTACAGTCGTTTTTCAAATGATAATTAACAGGTAATGGAAGTATGGGCAAAGCATGCTCATGAGAAACTACTTGCTTCATAATGTCTCGATGACAGATAAAGTTCTCTGGGGCAAGCACTGAGCACTGTCCTAACTGAGTTCTAAGGTTTTTGAAGCAAAATTGTGAGTAAGAAAACTCCCAGGTTTAAACATTCTCTAAATGATGTCCCTGGCCCTTTTACAACCCTTTACTCCCAACACCCTCACCTCTGTTTCATTTAGCTTGAAACTCAGCCAGTCAGCTTTCATGTGAGTCCTTAGCTCAGCCAGGCACTGAGTAAGCTCTAAAGCTGCACTGTCAGAATAGATGAAAAGAAGATGTAGTGCAGAATATCACTAGTGTTGTGATGATATTCCAATATTGGTATTAAAAGACCATAAATATTTTTAATCAGAATTCATAAATTTCTTGTGCCCAGCCTGATTTTTATAGGAATATCCAAAGAAATTTGGTAGAACTATCTTACAGAATCAGTGGAAGAAGGTGGATTGATCTTGGTTGGAAAGAGTTGAAATAAAAACTATGACCTAACACAGGTCATGTGTTTCTGGGCATTTTTTTTTTTGGTAGGTATATATGATTCTATAAAATTGAATTTGATGAACTCTTTTTAAAGTGACTTCTAAAGAATGATATGCTCTCTTGTACAAAACAGAAAGTATCCTCTTTTTTTTCTCCCTTAGACATGAGTATAACAAGTCAAACAGAATGCTGAAATATTCTAGTTAAAATTCACGATGTCAGAGACTCAGCTTCATTGCTATTATGATGGAGCAGCATGGTACCTAAGAACAATGGAACCGGAATGAACTCTTCCAGGCACAATCTGCTTTTTTGAGCATGGCACTTTTCTTAGCACTAATTTCCCTGATTGACAGCAATATCGGCAGTGGGGAGGAGTTTATGGGTATCATTAATGACAAACAACAGAAGCTTTTAGGTATTTTCTTTTTGTAAGAAACATTATGCTTTCAAACTAATAAGGTTTGAGGACCTTTCCTAAGATGAGATTCATGGTACTTAAAATGAAAATCTAACATGCATCATTATGCCAGCATGCAGAGGAAGCTTTCCAACTTTTCTAAGGCTAGGTGGCTGGCTGTTTATCAACTGGGAACATGACAAAGATGAGAGACCCTCATGAAAATTTTTTCCTGCCCCCCGATCTTTGATTGGTTACTCAGACAAAACTCCCCTTTGATATTGGTGGTGCTGGGTCAATATCAAACACTGCACTCAATCCAATGCTTAGCAAATGAGATTGCTGTTACAAACAAACAGAAATGATGTACTGAAATTCCAGGAGATTACATTAATGTTACCATAAATGGAAAATCAAATTGTCATTGTCTTAGAGGAGTAGAGAAGGGGAAAAAAAAACCTATTTATACCAGACACATCATAAAATTGAGTTACTTCACAGAAATATGAATTACTTGAGTCCCAAGAGAAAACCATTAAATATAGGCATTTGCAAAGACAGTTTTGACTGTAACAGAAATGAAATGAACTCAGGATCTAGTTGGGCCATCACACAAAAGTAGAGTTGCTAAGTAGACTTCTTAATGGGAATGCAGCCCATTTCGGAGATATCAAGGACTTTTCACTGCAGGAAATTTGGTGACAAAGGGAAAGAATAAGGGGATGGAAGAGCAGGTTCCAGGAACACCTGTACTAAGCCCCGTTTCCCATTGCCTAAGTCCAAACCTGATTACTTCTGCCATTTGAGAAGGCTCAAAGCCCAAGACTTTGACAAGGAAATAGAATAAAATATTAAACCTGCATGTAAACTATTTATAGGTTTGCTAGCCTGGAGAAATAAGATGGGAAACAAACAGCAGCAGCAGCAAGTTCCAAATGGGCTGTAAATGTCAAATAGGAAGTCCAAGGCTCACATGAGGCACAGTATACTAGGATCAGCTTTAGAACTAGGAAGTGATACACACAAGTACAGAGAGAGAAAGAAAGAACAGCTTTCACCAGTTCTCTCAGCTTGTTGAAGAAAAAATTGTAGCAAAGAAATGACACCCATGGAAAGGCCTATTATTCAGGAAAAGCTTTATTGATATTCTCTGCTTTGTTACTGTAAGTGTTTAAACCATTAGCAGCTTTGCTGAAGTAAAGAGCGTTGTGTTCCAAACAGACAAATAGGGTCAGAGTAGAAGTCAGATATGGGCTCTTTCTTTAGTCTCAGGCAGGTCCCTCAGAATTGACAAAGGTCAATTTCATCTTTCTATATAGCTCATTGGAAAACTATCCTACCTCCCTCAATGGAATTGCTAATAGCTAGGAATACTCATGCCATTTCAGGAGTCATCTAATATGGTGTGGGGGGGGCGGGGTGCGAAGCAAGTGTCTTTTCACTTCCAAGAGTGGTCAGGCAATGCTTTAGGTGTCAGTCTTAACCCTAGTGGCACTGTCTTACTGGCACTGGGCATTTTGCATCATATATTTTTGTGTGTTTGGAGAGGCAAGTTTCAAAATGGTATAGCAGTTTCCTTTTTTTTTTAAATTTTTTACAAATAGTTTATTGTTAACTTGGTTTCCATATAACACCCAGGGCTCATCCCAACAAGTGCCCTCCTCCATGCACATCTCCCCCCTCTCCCCCCATCAGTCCTCAGTTTGTTCTCAGTATTCAAGAGTCTTTCATGGTTTGCCTCTCTCCCTCTCCCCCACTATTTCCCCCATTCTTCTCTCCCTTGGTACTCCGTTAAGTTTCTCCTAATCTTCCTAATCCAAATTATTATTGGAATATTATATTGGAAGTTCTTTATTTTTTAAATAAATATTGGAAGTTCTTTATTTTTTAAGTGTTTTTTAAATGTTTATTTATTTTTGAGAAAGAGAGAGACAGAGTGCGAGGTGGGGAGGGACAGAGAGAGAGTGAGACACAGAATCTGAGCTGTGAGCACAGAGCCTGACATGGGGCTTGAACCCACAGAGCCATTAGATCATGACATGAGCCGAAGTCAGATGGACGCTTAACCAACTGAACCACCCAGGCGCCCCTGGACGTTCTTTCTACACATAAATATATTTTGAAATCAGCTGAGCTAGTTACATTTTATCTATATTTTCACTCATTGAACAAAATTTTGAGAACAAACACTATGGTGAGCAGTGTGTTTGATAAGGGATTAGAAAGAAACTCAATTGCCCAATCTTCAAGGATGTAACAATCTAATAGAGGGAGCAGATAAAGAAATAAACATTACCATGTAATACCATGAAGTATTATCAGAGTATCACAGATGGGAGTAACAGCCTTGATCTCAGAAAGTTGGAGGAAGCTGCAACGGGAAGCTGTACTGCCACTTAAACTTGAACAATGAGAGACAGTGGAGTTGACAACGTGAAATACGCTCTTATATGAATTTGAAGGAAGAGCAAGGGCCCAGAGGAATCAAAAACACAGTGTGTTTACAATAATTAGAGATTTTTAATGTGTGAAATGGAGAGTGATAAAGAAGAGGTTGAAAAAGTAGATTGGGTTCTGAGCTTAAATAAGCTTTTTGAAAAATATTTATTTGTTTGTTTGTTTATTTATGAGAGACAGGGAATGTACACATGTGCACATGTAAGCAGGGGAGGGGTGCAGGGAAAGGGAGAGAGAGAATCCTAAAAGGCTCCACACTGTCAGTACAGAGCTCAATGTGTGGCTTGATCCCATGAATTGTGAGATCATTACCTGAGCCAAAATCAAGAGTTGGACACTTAACTGACTGAGCCACCCTGGCACCCCTTAAATGCGCTTTGAATGTAATTCTAATGTAGGGGTCAACATATTAGCTCATTGTGGAATCAATTGAGTGGCTCACCTTCTCAAGACTTTCTCTTGCAGTTGTATTATTTCCTTTGAAACATATTTTTTTAACTTTTCTTCTGGATCATCTATTAACATATATACATATACCAACATTTATTCTCTTAAAATAAAAATTATTTCTTAATGCTATGGTTTTCCCTACTCTTCCCTCTAAGCTACTCTTTATATTTGTCCATAGATAAACTTACATTTACAGATATTTCTCAAAAATACTTCTTTTGTAAATATTTTAGCCTTTATCAGCTGTGATGATTAATTTTATGTGTCAGTTTGACTAAGTCACAGGGTGTCCAAATTTTTTTTTTTAATGTTTTATTTATTTCTGAGAGAGAGAAAGAGAGGCAGCGTGAGCAGGGGAGGGTCAGAGAGAGAGATGGAGACAGAATCTGAAACAGGCTCCAGGCTCTGAGCTGTCAGCACAGAGCCCGACACGGGGCTCGAACCCACAAACTGTGAGTTCATGACCCGAGCTGAAGTCGGACGCTCAACCGACTGAGCCACCCAGGCGCCCCACAGGGTGTCCAAATTTTTGGTCAAACATTATTTTGGGTGTCCATGAGGTTTCTGGATGAAATTAACATTTGAGTGGACAGACTGTCTAAAGCAGGTTGTCTTGTTTAGGTGAGTGGGCCTCATCTAGTCAGCTGAAGGCCTGATTAGAACAAAAAAGCTGAACCTCCTGCGTAAGAAAAAATTCCCCTTGCTTCGTTGCCTTTGAACAGGGATATCAGCTTTTTCCCACCTTCAAATTCTAACAGAAACATCAGTTCTTCCAGGGTCTCAAGTCTTCTGGCCATTAGACTAGAACTACATCCGAGACTCCCAGGTCTCCAGCTCGCTGACTCACCCTAAATCTCTTGGGAATTGTCAACCTTCATAATCATGTGAACCGATTCTGATTGGTTCTGCTTCTCTGTACAACCCTGACCAATACACAAGCTAATACTCTCTGAGCCTCTATTTCTTCATCTTTATAATGGAGATGACAGGCTCATGAGTGTCTCATTCAGTTGGGCATCTGACTCTTGATTTTGGCTAAGGTAATGATCTCAGACTTTGTGGGTTTCAGCTCCACCTTAGGCTCTGTGCTCACTGTGTGGCATCTGCTTTGGATTCTCTCCCTCTCTCTCTTTTTCTCCCCTCCTTGCATTCTCTATCTCAAAAATAAACAAACTTAAAAAAATAATGGAGATACTATTATCTACCTTTGGCTTTATTATAAGAAAATTTTACTAATATGCCTATATGAGTAATATATAGAATTTTACGAATGTCAATAAATCCCAAATTTGTATCTCTAACCATGATCTCTACACTGACCTCTGATACACATGCAACTATATATTTGTCCTCCAACCCCTCATCCATATATCTAACGGACTTCTCAAAATTACCTTGTGCAAAGTTGATACCTGAAACTTTCTGTTCAAGCCTTCTCAATCACTCATATTGCTTATGATGAGTAGCCACTCATCTCTTTCACTTATATTCCAACTGTAATCCATAAACAACTCCTGTAAGTTCTACCTTCAATATATATCATATATCCATCCACTTTTGTCCACCTTTACTCCCTTGTCTAGGCCTTTATTGTATCTCACCTAAGTGGCTGTAATAGTCTTCTACTTACTTGGTCTTGCTGTTTAAAATTCAATTTCTGCACAGTAGAGAGAATAATCTCTTAAATCAGTTAATTAGAACATATCACTCCCAGATTAAAAGTCTTCAAAAAGGCTTTCTGCTGCACTTAGAATGAATCTAATGACTTACCATCACCTTCAAGACTCTGCATGAACCAACTGCTGCCTGCATGTCTGATGTCATCATCTGCTATGCTCCACCTCTCCTACTATGCTATAGTCACAGTGGCCTTGTAGCTAGACTACAAATTTGACAAGCATATTCCTGTCTTAGGGTATTTTTGGTCTCTGTTCCCTCTCCCTAAGACAAGTTGCCATCACCATCATATCTTTATAGATGGTGATTTGTCTCAACTCAAATATCACCTCCTTAGAGAGACCTTCAGGCCTAACCAAATACTCCTAATCCCCATTCACTTTATATCATATTTCCTTATTTTTTCTATATACTTATCACTACCCAAAATGATCACACTCAATTATTTATTTAATTGATTATTCTTTCTCCCTTAGGAATGTAAACTCCATCAGAGAATTTACATTGCCTGACACTCTTCCTGGTAGTTAGTGGAGTTTAATAAACACATTGAATGACTGAAAAAGAAAAAGATTTCACTTCAAACCAAAGGTCTCCTTAAGAAAAAAAGTTTCAAAAAAATTTTTTAATGTTTTTTATTTATTTCTGAGAGAGAGAGAGAGGCAGCATGAACAGGGAGGGTCAGAGAGAGGGGGAGACACAGGATCTGAAGCAGGCTCCAGGCTCTGAGCTAGCTGTCAGCACAGAGCCCACAACCTGTGATATCATGACCTGAGCTGAAGTCAGATGCCCAACGAACTGAGCCACCTAGGCGCCCAAAAAAAGTTTTAAAACTACTCTGACTTCCTGTTAAATACTTACTCTTGGAAATGTGACAATTTTACCTAATCTCATCTTCAGTTTTTAGTAATTTCTCAGTGATTTCTTAATCATAGGAATTTATTGCAGTAATTAAGAGGAACATATGGACATAGCTATTTGTTACTTGTTGTCTTTATTCATGAATATGTCTCTTCTGACCATAAGAAAAAATAAACTGGAAATAAATGAAAATACTGCAATGTAGTCAGAAAAATAATTGAAGTTGAAAGGTCTTTTAGTATCAGTTTCTTCATCTGTAATACAGTTCTAACATGGACCTGTTCTGCCTCCCTATCAATTAAAGTTCTCAAAGGAATAAAATAATAGAGGAAAGTATCCCTATCTTTCAAAACAGTCATTTGACTCCTCTATAGGGGTTTTGTAAAAGTCTAGCCCCAAATCCAGTTTTATGACCTTTAGCCCACTCACACAAGGGAAGAAAATGACTGAGTTTGAAAACACTGGCAGAAAGAACGCATTTGGAGAAGTTGTTGCAATCTGGGTGCTTTCCCTGCCCTCCCTCCAAGGACAGAATGGGTGTTGCTTTCCCTTCAGTTAGGCCATGAGAGAGGTATTTCAAGTACACCACCTTGAGAACCTGTTCCATGAACCCTGGAACTTGGATGACATAGTTGATCATTATCTACAAGATGTTATTGGTGGTAGAAACAGTGTGGCAACACAGTGAGTGAGTTGATGGCAGGTCAGAGTTGCATGTGTTTCCCATGGACTGAGAAACAAACACCTAATGGAAGTGAACAGGTCCAAAGATTATCTTAAAGTCCAAGAGAGCTTCCTGATAGAGATGAGGTATCCACATCAGCTAGCAGTTGGTGGTATGCCATAGATTGTGAATGCTAAAGATTGTGTTGTACGTATCAAAGTGGAGGAGAGGTACCACCCAATGTCAAATGAGATGCTGTGAGACATTCTCAGTGAAGATGATTTCTGAGGAACAAATGAAAGGAAGAACCACTTTGAAGTGACTATTGTTAGCATTAAACTGAATACATAAGACTGAACACCTTCCCCTGAAGACCGAGAATAAGTCAAGGATGTACACTATCACCACATCTATTCAACTTTGTACTGGAAGTCCTAACCAGTGCTATGAGGCAAGAAATAAATGAATGAATGAATGAATGAATGAAACTTCAATTGCAAACCCAGTAAATGGCCCAAATTTTTATAACCTTTTTAATGGATAATGAAATTTGGCATGCTCATACATTGGAATACTATTCAACAATAAAAAGAAAAAAAAAGTGCTGATGCATATGACATTGATGAAATCCAAAAACATTTTCTAAATGAAAGGAGTAAGACACTAAAGGCTAGATCCTATATGATTATATTTATATGACATTCTGTAAAATGCAAAACTAGAGGGAGAATAATCAGTTCAGTTGCAGGATGGAAGCATAGGGAGATATTTGAGTAGGAAGGGACAAAAAGAAACTTTTTGGAATGATGGAACATTTCTATGTCTTGATTGTGGTGGTAGGTACATGATGTATATTGTTGTGAGTTTTTCTCAAGAAATTCAAGAGATTTGACTTAAAAAGTTAATTGTCTTAAGAGTTGTGATAGAGATATATAGAATGGTGGAGAAAACATAAACAAGTGAAATATATCTTGCACTAAGGTGATAGATTGCTTTGAGATTAAATATAGGGTGTCTGTCATTCTACATTGAGCATTGAGTAGCCAAATAATAAAACACCTGAGCTACTGAGGCTGAATAGGATGTTGGATTATGTTACATAAAAGCATCACTGCACCCAGGCTTCTACCCACTTGACTATATGCTCCCTGAAAGCAAAGATTTGATCTCATTTATTATATTATCCCCTGTGCTTAGCATGGTTTTCGGAAGTCCATTAGCACACCATAAATGTTTCTTAATTGATGGACTGAGCGTCTTGTGGGAAATCAGGTTTACATTCCCAGACCCATGTGTAAGGTTACTCTTCTCAAAAATAAAAATGGAATTTAAAATTTGCCCATTTCCACAATCAGGGGCATAAGATAAAGACAATACTCAATGAGTAAAAAAGTGTTTGGGTTGGAAAACAGGTAAGCCTGAAGCAAAAAGAAAGTTAGTAATAAGCAGTTGCAGGAATTTTGCAGAGGTAATTGCAAAGCAAATGCATCTTTACTAATCTCAGTAATAAAAAGTCACCTGAAGATTTCAAATGGAGTCATAGAAAACCTGGAGGTATTAATAAGCGCTCTGTACAAGGACCGCCCAGACTTGTATAGCAGACAGTGTGGGTCACATAGAAGAGCCGCAGCCAACTTTAAAGACAAAAAGAGGAAAGAAACATAGACTTCCCAGGAGGAGATCTTTCTTTTTTTCCAACTTATCTGGAGTTTATTGAGGAAGAATATGAGTTTATTATTTGAACTAAATTTTATGTCACTATAGTATATTTGTATATAATTTTGCCTCCTTATATCAAATTCAAACTCCTTTTTTGTTCGTTCTATAAAGTCCCAATGGTAAGTACTCCAAGGTCAGGTACCAATATACTAAGAAGTAGGATTTTGAATCATTTCACATAACATTGAACCAGGTGGGCATCATGAGACTGAGAAAAATAGGCAAGTAGCACCTTTTCTGGGGCTATGATAGTAATTAGATTTGTTTCAGACTGGGAGGAGGTCTATCTCTGAAGACTAAGGGATCTACTTGGGATTCAGGGATCCTGGGGTTCAGGACTTCATGTCAACCACTTTATTACCAATATTCTTAACTTCTTTGTTCAGTATTTCTTTTTTTAAAGTTTATTTATTTATTTTGAGAGAGAGAGAGAGAAAGAGAGGAGGGACTGAGAGAGAAGGAGAAAGAGAATCCCAAGCAGATTCCTCACTGTCAACATGGAGTCTGACACAGGGCTTGAATTCAGGAACCATAAGACCACTGAGCCAAAACCAAGAGTCAGATGTGTAACTGCTGAGCCATCCAGGTGCCCCTTGCTCAATATTTCTGTTGCAAATATAATGCAGATGTATGTTAATTTAATGACTGCTTTTATTCTAACAGTATCCCCAAAGAGATGTTATTTATCTTTCACTTTCTTTCACCCCTCCACAGATTCTTAAGGTCCAGCTACATCAAAATGTTTCTTGTTCTTCAATTATATTCACCCAATCTCCCCACCAAAGGCAGATTTGCACACTCTCTCCTGGAAGGATGCCAGTCTCCCAAGGCCAGATGAGTGCTAATCAGGTGTGTTCTTCCTAATTTGGTGCTTATTACAATGAATAAACACAGATTAGAGCATAAGTTTATGTGGCCAGAACCAAGACCGCATTATTCATCTTTATATACTAGAATGAAATCCCAAGCCTTGCTCATATTGAATGCTCTATAAATACTCACTGAAAAGACATGAATAGTCATGAACTTTAATTTTCTTTATATAAATGATTAAGGGAAAGGACTAAGCAAACAGAATCTTAGAGCTAAATAACTTGCTTAAGAGTTTTCTTAATCAGCACCCTCTAGGGTTTGAACCTATTTTTATTTTTGTACCGGTTAAGTACAAAGTTAAGTAAGGAATAAGGCCAGACAGAGAATACAATAAATTCTCACGGATTTCTTATAACCTCCCACTAGGAAACTAATAAGCTGAGGCAAGGGCAGTGGTTGTAAGGAAAGAATAAAATATCCTCTGAACAATGGCTCTACTTAAATATTTCCTTAATAAATGCCACAGCATTTGGGAATTCATTAAAGGGAAGAACTCTTTTCTATATGTTAACTGCAGCTTCAGCAGTAGGAGAGATAATTAAGAGATTCTTTGAATGAAACCCAACTTTCTCAGCAGCAGACTAATAGCTATGATTTTCCTAAAAAGGACTTTCCTAATAACCTGTAAGCTTTCCTAATCCCTGGTTCAGGCCTGTTTTCTCTCTATGAATAAAAATAGAACAGTTCTAGAACCCAATAAAGTTACTTAAAATTTAGAATCTCCTTTAAAAGAGAAGACAGTTTGGCTAATAAGTATCCTCACTCACCGAATACTTTTCTTCCTATCTCTATTTCTTACCCATACAGGACTCCAATTCAAGATAGAATTTTCTAACAATATGCATTCATAATATTTGCCCTAAACTTGGGATGGATTTTAAATAAGTTAGATAATTTAGTTTAAAAAATCATTTGTAAGTTGTATTTTAAAAAACAACAGACCTCAGATCCATAGAATATGTTGTAAAGTAGAAACATAAACATCTGAAAAAAATGTAGATCTCAGACTTGTGAGGTCTTCTCAGTGTTGGAAAAATGTTATGAATTCATTTGATTACAACAGTCTTAGCATTGTATGACTCTATAGAATGTCTCAAGTATAGAAAATGAAACAGAGACTTTAAATAATTGTCTGGATATAAAAGGTAAAGCATTACATGATTAATTCATATTTTCCACAGATAATTAATCTTAAGATAAAATTTTAAAATACTTATATACCAATTTAATAAAGGTAAAATGAAGGAGAAAACAAATAATTATGTAAATACTCCAAGCTCTCATAGAATTTCTTTCTGTAACATCTAAACTATTTGGCAAAAGTATTTTGGTGGCCTGATAATTTCCTCAGGTCTTCATTTTGTGAAAATACATTTCTATGTCCCTAATACCATCAATGCTAATGTAGAAGAGGTGTTAGAAATTTATATAACAGCATCAAGCAACCATATAATATAGTATGGTAGGCTAAGATATATATATATATATATATATTCCAAGTGAACTTGTTTGAAGATGAAAATAATTTCTAATTTCAGGAGATTTTCATAATAAAACAAGAACCCCATCAAAGAATTAGAATTTGTTTTTCAAATGAAAGTTTCCCAGATAGTAGCTACTGTGGTAAGCATAGTGTAATATATTGAGTTGTTGAATCACTATGTTGTATACCTGAAATTAATGTTAACATTGTGTGTCAACTACACTCTAACTGAAAAAAAAAAAAAAGTTTTCCATGACCTGTACATTAAAATCAAATTAAAATTGGGCACACGTATCAAACAATATTTAAATACTTTGATCAACATCCAGTTTTTGGAAATAGGTTTTTGTATGCATATATGGGTGTGAAAATGGAAAGCTTTATTCAATTAATGTTTGATTGTACACTATGTACAAACATTTGTTGAGTAAAGCAATCCAAACATTTGTTGAATAAAGCTTTCCATTTGTACATCCATATATGCATATAAAGACCTAATATCAAAACTGAAAACTGATCAAAGTATTCAATCAAATAAGATAAAATGATAAATAATAAAGTGATTTAATCAAATCAAAAGAACATTTACAGGGCAGAATGCTTCCCTTTTGTTCACCTAGGATACTAGTTTTCAACCCTGGCTCTTCCTGTTATCTAGGATGTTCCAAAACTTTGATATCTACACTAATGATATCAGAATCTCTAAAGACAGGACCTACTTGGTTTTCAATTTTCCAGCTGATTCCAGTCGTTGCACGATTTCAATGTGAGATTCATTGACCTAGAACAAGTAAGAGATAAAGAAATGAGTTTTCAGTAATTCAACAGCTAGAATCAACACAAGTGGAGGGAGCAATTAAATGGTCTTCCCTCTTGACCTAGACATTCAACATGCATTCTCTAAAAGCAGTCAGTCTTTCAAAAGCCCTTGCATAACCTTGAACAAGTCACTTAAACTCTTTGTTCTTCCGTTTCCTCATCTGTGAAATGAGGATTATAATATAATAATTAAATGAATTATGTGCAAAGCATTTACTAAGAGTCTGGCAAAATACAATGTAAGTATTATATAGGCGTTTATCTATCCACTTTTTTTTTTTTTACACACAAGCAATATAGGCACCATTGGGGTAGGAAGAAAATCACAAATATGCAAGAAAGGAAAGTTTACATACCCAGAAATAGTCATTATTTATATTTGTTACATATATTTTGTGATTCAGCACAAGTAATTATACTTAAATGTATAAAATCATAATATCTAGAGTCAGACAAACCTTTTTTGAATCCTGGTTTTTAGTTTTGTGAATCCAAGTCATATGAACTATCAGTTATTTTCTTTGGTATTATATCATTTGACTTTGTTTCTTCATATGTTAGCATGCTTATTATATTTATTTTTAGTTTCCCCACTAAAGGATGTTAAAGCTCCAAAGAGGCAACAAGAATATTGTCTTGTTCACCCATATCTAGCCCCCAGTGCCTGCAAAGATGTGTTAACCCCCTGCCTGGGTGAACAAAAGTTGGTTGGCAAGTATTCATTGAATGAATAAATGCTAAGATTAGATAGGCCTTCCTTGTCCTTAATATTATATAATTCTTTACCTATAATTTTATTTTTATTTGAAATTTATCCTAAATATTTTTTTTATTTCCTCAATAGCAAGCCAACCGTTTCACTATCACAATGAATATAATCATGGCTATTCCATTTTAATTACCACCTTTATCATATATTACATTGTTACTTATATTTGGTTCTGTTCTGGGCTTTATCTTGTTGTGCTAATTTGGTTGACCATGACTTAAATGACTGTAGCTGCATACTGCCTTTCATTCCAGATAGAGCCTTTATTGCTTTTCTTCACAATGGTACTGTCTATTCTCACATGTTTCTTGTTCCAGATGATTTTTAGAATAACATGGTGAAGTTTAAATATAAAATGTTTCAGCATTTTTGAAAAAAAATTAAAATTTGGTTCTTACTTTACACCCTATATAAATATTAATTCAAAATGAATTCTAGAGCTACATATAAAATCTAAAAACATAAGAGCTAGAAAACGTATGTTAGGAGGAACTATAAGAGAAAGTCTTTAGATAGAATACCTACATCATGAATCGTAGAAGAAAACAATGATAAATTAGACCTATCAAAATTAGACATTTGCTCCCCATAAGATTTAGTTAAGCAAATGAATGAAAAGACAAGACATGGGGAGAAATATTTGTAAAACATATATCTGGCCAAAAATTTGTATCTAGAATTCCTAAAGCCCTTTTATAATTCAAAAGTAAAAAGACAAAATAATAACAAAAATTATGAGCATTTAAAAAGATATGCAAATAATTGGTAAATACATTAAAAAATGTTGTTCAACATCTTTTTAGAGAAATGAAAATTAAATCTACAATCACAGGGGCACCTGTGTGGCTCAGTCAGTTGAGTCGACTCTTGATTTTGGCTCACGTCATGATCTGTGTCATGAGATGGAGCCCCATGTTAGGCGCCACATTGGGTGTGGGGCCTGCTTAAGATTCTCTCTCTCTGTCTCTGTCTCTCTCTCTCTCTCTCTCAAAAATATAAATATAAATAAATAAATGAATGAATGAATGAATAAATCTACAACTACATAGCACATCTGCTAGAAAGGCTAAAATTAAAGAGACTTAATAAGGATAGGAATAAATGGAAATCTCATATATTGCTAGTAGAACTTCAAAACCAGAGTCACTTTGGAAAACAGTTTGGAAGTTTCTCACAAAGTTAAACAGAAAGTCCATACAAGGACATCTCTACTAATGTTCACAACAACATTATTCATGATCATACAAAATTAAAATAATCCAAAAGCCTGTTGGCTAGTAAATGAATAAACAAACTATTGTCTATTTAGTAATAAAAAGGAATGAACCACTGATGAACGCAATACTGTGGACGAATTTCAGAATCTTTATACTAAGCAAAAGGAACTGTACACAAAAGAGCACATTGTGCACCATTCTACATATGTGAAATTCTATGAAAGATAAAACTGTAGCAAGAGAAAGAAGCTGTGGAGGGGAGGAGTTGACTGGAAAAGGACATAGAAGAAATTTTAAAAGTGATGGACTGTTCCAAAATTTGATTGTGGTAGTGGTTGTACTGTTCTACTTTTTTACTAAAAGTCATCAAAATAATGACTGAAGCAGGTAAATTATGTTTTAGGTAGATTATATTTTAGCTATATCTCAATAAACTGCAAAAGAATTATCTCGGTATTTTGCTATTAATTATGTACACTGAGGAAGAACTGAAATCTAGAAATGTATTAGAGAAAGAGAGGCTTATTCCTGGATGGTATATATTTTGTTTATTATTTGATATAGACTTCACTTCCTGTCATATTTTAACTTATTATGAACTGAATTTCAGGGGTGAAAAAAAGACATTTTTTTCCCAAGGAACTTAGATTGTAGTTAGTATATAAGAAAGCGATTGAGTTCATTATGTGACCAATTTAATGAAATCTCTTGCTAGTTCTAATGGTTTTTCAGGTAATTTTCTTGACTTTTTTCTATGTGGATAAATCACATCATTTCAAGATTAAAAAATTGCTCCTCTTTTTCCAGAATTATAAGACCTCATTTCATTTTCTGATTGCATTACTTAGCATTTCCAGAAAGATGTTAAATACTAACAGTGAATTGAATACCTTTGCCTTATTCTTAACTCTAAATGGAATTACTTTCTATTCCAACATTAAGCATGATGACAGTTATTAAGATGACATAGATGTTTATATCAGGTTAAAAAACTATTCTTCAATTCCTTTTTGCTAAGAGTTTTATTTGTAATAGGAATACATATTAAATTTAGCAATTGCCTTTAGATCATCTATCAAAATGATCTTTGATTTTACTCCTTTGACCTATTAGGAGAATTAATTATATTGATTCCTAATATTAAATTACAGTTAAACTCTCTTTTTCACATATTACTTGGTTTATGTGCTACCATTTCATTTAGGATTTGCATCATTTTCAAAAGAGAGATAGTTCTTATTTTTTGTCACTATCGTTTGTTCGGTTTTGTTAGCATAATTTCACTAATACATTTCTTATTTATATTAATTTTAAAATTTCTCCCTTTTCTCTATTCTCTGAGACAGTTAAAAAGAAAGGGATTGATCTTCTTGGAATTCTCAAATAATTTGACTATAAAACAGTGAATCACATGCCTTTTGCAGTCAAATGCTCTACCCATGAGCTATACCCCCTAATCACATGCCTTTTGAAGAAAATTCTTGTATAGGACTTTAAATTTTATGTTTACCTCTTTAGACTTTTACTGCTTGACTCAGTTTTGGGATCTATATTCTCCATGAATCTCATAAAGTTCACCATGATTTTCAAAATAATTAGTATTTTATATATGACACTTCCATATACTTAAAAATCTGCCCAATTTGATTATATCATATCTGCTTAAAATAATTTTTTTATCTGTTCCTCTCAATCTCATTTATTCTCTCTGTCTCTCTCTTTGTGTCAATGATGTGCTTCATCAGATATTTTTTCTTTGACTTTAAAAAGAAAAAGCTTTTGAGTTTATTAATTGTACATTTTTTTGGCTTTCTGTTTTATTTCCACCTATATCTATAAAAGTATATTTTCCTCCAAATATGTTTGTTAGTGGCCTAAGATTTGGAGCAGAGGCTCTTAGTTGCCTACCCAATATTCAGGTATACCTATATAAAAGGAAACTGATATTAATTTGGGCAGTATTATGTTTTGTCTGAAAACCATCTTTTCCACTTTTCTTTTTTTGTGGTTAGGTGTTGTTGCAGAATTTCTTACCTCAATACCTGGGTTCATTGTCTCACTGCTTCAAAGACTGGAGAGGTGGGCACAAAATGAGCAGCAGGCAAAGGTTTATTAGAGTGTAGGAATGGAAAGTAAGAGTGGTAGGAAAGCTCTCTTTACAGAGAAGAGACACTGGAAAATGAATGCTCACAACTATAGGTATGGTCCTTGTTTTATAAGGTTCTGTTCCTCCCCCTTTCCCCCCTACCCCTGCCTTGCCTTCCCTTGCCCCTGTTCCTTCTCAGGGACCACTCTTATTGGCTGGACAACTCTAGTTGCTGGGTTGTCCATTCCTGATTGGCTCTTTTACATTGTATGAGGGGTGGTGTATGAGCGGTGGTGTATGGTCGAATCTTTTCTCCTGGGTCACAGGTTTTAGGGCCTACTTATTTTTAGTCAGGTCTTTTGTCAAATCGCTGAGGGAAGCCTGAGGGGTAGTAGGTGTTACATTCTTAAGAGGGACCTTAAGCCTGAGGTGGTTTGCTGGGTCTGCCACTCCCAGCATTGTTCCGAAATATGTCTTTCCCCACCCAGGGACCTCAGGTCTTCGTCCTTTCCCTCTCTGCTTATTTTATCCTTTTTTTTTTTTTTTTTTTTCCCCTATCATAACATAGCCATGTCTGGAAGCCTTGGCTAGTGAAATCTAAATGGAAGGTGGTGGGTCAGACTTTCAGATAGGCTTTCAGATAGGCTTCTTAAGGAGTTGACTTTGCCTTCCTTGCTTTCTCTTTCTGGAATTGTGGATGTGATGACCAGACATCTAGTAACTACCTTGTGACTGTGAGAATGGAATCAATGCTCAAAGGATGGTAAAGAAGAAAGATAGCAGAAGGAACCTGGGTCTTTAATGTCTTATGAGACCCTCATCCAGCCTTGAATAATTACCTTTGAAGTTTTTTTCAAATGAAAAAGGGAAACAAAAAAGAGAAATAAAACTTGCCTTTATTATCCTGTTCTCACCATAATCCATTCTCTTTTTTTTTTTTAATTTTTTTTTTAATGTTTTATTTATTTCTAGGAGAGAGAGAGAGAGACAGCATGAGCAGGGGAGGGTCAGAGAGAGAGGGAGACACAGACTCTGAAACAGGCTCCAGGCTCTGAGCTGGCAGTCAGCACAGAGCCCGACGCGGGGCTCGAACCCACGAACCGCGAGATCTTGACCTAAGCGAAAGTCGGACGCTTAACCGACTAAGCCACCCAGGCGCCCCAATCCATTCTCAACATAATAGCTTCATTTATTTTTTTAAAGGAAAAACTGAGAACATATTCCCCTTTGTCCTCATCCTTATTACTTCTTTTGAATTCTATGTGATTGATTACTTATATTGGTTTGTTTACTCTTTTTTTGGTTTATTTAATATTTTTGGCTTGTTAATATTTTTGTTCGTAATTTCTTTGGCTATGCCTTAATTTTTGGTCCTTTCCTATCATTTGGTTTTAGGTACTACACGTAAATTGCCGATTATAAAGTTTAACTGTTTTAACTCACTGCTTAATAATAGTTACTTTTATTAAACACTATATGTACTGTGCCAATCATTTATACATTATTTATACATTATTTGTTTTTGCTTTAATCCTTGAAACAATCATAGATTTCGTTGTAAGTTATCAGAAATACTCTTATCACCATTTTTTGCATGGGGAAACAGAGGCAAAAAAAAGATGAAATGATTTGCCCAAAATAAAGCATCCGGTAAAAGGTGAACAACATTTGAATGCAGATCTCTCTGAGTCCAAAAAATTGCTCTGCTACCCCAGAAAGCCCAAGACTTATGCACACATATTGTGCAATGTGCTGTTTTATTAGTATTTATAATTTTCATATATTATATTATGTGATGTTTTTCTTAATAATTTTTCTTATCTTTTGTTTTGCTCAGAATTTCCTTTAGTCTCTGTAATGAGCTTCATCTCCTGAAGACTTGGACTAGTAGTAGCTAGAGTCAGAGATTATCTGGATGTGTAGGACTAGTCCTTTCTAGACCAGAACAGCTTGGAATAATAACATGGTTGTCAAGATGTTTACTATTTCATGTAGGAAAAACCAATGAGCCATTAAAGTCTTATAAAGTGAAATATAAGCAAAATATAAGTGGAAGTCTCTAATTATTGTCTAATTTGTGAGCCAGTAATTTAAGGTCAATATTCACTAACCACTAAAAATCTGTTTTCTTTTTCCTTCAGCATATGTGCCACAGATAATGAAACTAGTGTAGCTTCTTGATCCCCCCTTTTAAAAACATCTTGTAATTAAATGGTATTCTTACACTCACATCGAGCCCTTCACCAGAACATTAAAAGGGAGGTGCCGTGACTTCCCTGGCCTGCATTTAGTGCACTGAAAATACGGTAAGAGTACATAAGTGGGATAAAGAACAGATAGAACAGATTCTTAGAAACTGAATTGTTATTGTTTTTGCAAATAGGCACTTACTCAGTAGACATAGGTAATTATCAATTTCTACCAGGGACAAAGTAAAAAACACTGCCTTCACTTGTCAGTGATCTGCTTTGGGGACAGGGAACTGTTATCCTTGAAAGTGAATATACACTATTTACATTCTTACATAAATCTGATGTAAGGAGAGGAAAAGTTTCAGCTCAATTCAAAAAA